>NC_135186.1:9726708-9804208 GCF_041146795.1 Maylandia zebra
ATGAAGTAAAAAACAACTACAAATGAGAATAAACTCATACACTGTTGTTGTTGTTGTTGCTCCTCCTCCTTGACTGCAGCACACAGCTGCACAAAAGTACAAATTTGTACTTTATGAACAATGTGGTCGTATTTCAGCTTCAAAGAAAAGTAGCCTCAAAGTCTTTTTCAGTGTATTCAATAAAGACATGAGTAAAATGTGATCACATAACTTGGTAAGATAAATCTGTTTTTTCACGTTAAAGTCCCCAAAAGTAAATTTTGCAATATTTTAAATTTTAACTTAGAAGCTAAATAACTTAAAAGTAAAACAGCATGAAAGCAATGGAAGTGCACTCTGTGGCACTGAGTAAACAGGGAGGTGACCTAGTCTATTTTACCATCCCAGAATTCAAAAGCCCAAACTAATACAAAGTATTTGTCCTTCCATTTGTTTAAGGCTCTTCTTCCATGTTGTAATGAAAAAGTAACCTTCAGAGGCTATGACTCATCAGTATGTGGTTTTCAGTGCAGCAGCGGTGGCTCAGTATGTACACAATTTGACTTTTCAAACAAGCACGTTTCTGTGTTTCAAGGTTACATTGACAACTATCTGTGCAGCTGGGCATTCTTTTTATCCCAGCATGGTTTAAAATGAGGAAACATCAGACAAGCATTTTGGGAAGTAACAAAATGCATAAACAATTACTCTAGCTGTACTGATGAATGTGACATGGATGTACAATAAGAATGCACATTTGTGAGCTGAAATTCCACTGGGTCTCACGAGTTTCCACTTTCCGCCTTTCGATTTATGCGATGTAGCTGCCTGTTGTTTGGCCTTATTAAATTGCACCACTAACTAACCCATTTACCAATGTTCTTGATCAAAGAACGTGTTTATTGTTTCATATTGCTCACACAATGCACTTTTAGTATTCTATTTGAAGGAAATGCCACTGTTGAAAAAGTTCGATAAAACAGATTTGCAGTAGATAAATGAGACTAAGCAGGGGATTAAGAACAGTGTGATTACCCCCTAAATTACGCAGATTTTAAGAGCCAAGCAAAGTTTGAGATATAAGAAAAAGGAGGTCAGTGAGAGACTGTATGAATCTTAGAAAATGGAGAAAGAATAAAATTCTTCTTCATTAAAAAATATCACTGAATGTCAATTTCTTTCACTTGTGGTTTATGACTCAGTGTGACTTATTAGCTGATTAACATTGGGATGACTCTGCCCTTGTAATGTAGTATCTAATTTCACACTTACAAGGCATACATTACAGTAATCTATTAGAAAACATTCATGACAAGGTGACAAACATTTTTCACCTCCACTGTTCTCAGTATTTTATTCAGCATTGCTATTCGGGACTGCAGACTATGATTCGAAGTATCCTTCTGATCTAATACTCTTTTCAGCATCACCAAAGACCACCAAGGATAAAATGTTTGATTTCAAAATGTTGTCTTTAATGTTTCTAGGGGAAAAAGTAGACAGTGTGACGGTAGGGACGCAGGAATGTTTACAGAACACTTGGTAAAACACAAAATTAATAGAACCTGGCAGCATGATTACTATATAACTCTGCTCACCCGATTCAATTCCCAAACTGGAGATAACAGGATAATGGATAGATGTGTCCTCTGTGCAGTGTCCATGGGCTGATGCTGCTTTTATTTTCTATGCACACGGCAGATATGCGGCCTTATTCAGGCCTGTTATTTTTGCTGTCAGATGTGAGTGAGGATGAGGGGAGATGAAAAAAGGCCGATACACAGCAGGGAGACTGAAAAAACGGAATACTCTTACCAAGATAGATAAAAGAAAGAGATCATTCACTGAAGTAAACTTTACTATCTTGTGTTACGTGGGTGTTTTTCTTCTTTTGGCCAATGAAATAAACAGATGTCAGTGTTTTGTTTTACTTTTTTTTATTGGATTTTTTATTTTTTTTTTGTTTATCCTGGAGGATGTTTATGCTGCTGCCAGTGAGTAGCAATGGCAAGGCTTTAGGTGATGGAACTAAGTCTTAGTAAAACAGACAACACTTTAGAGGCTTGTGTTGTTTCAGGCTGCCTCTTGCCTCAATCTGCATAGGCAACGGGGTTAATTAGGAAACCCACTTTACTGATGTGTTTCAAAGGATGAAATTAAAAATTAACTTACAGCCCTTTCACGCCAGCAGGAAACCATGGTGGATAAACAAGGAGAACACCCTGCCCTGGTTAGAAGCTCTCAGTGTAAGTATTCTGGCTTTTCCCATGACATAACAAGGAACAGAAGTACTACAGCACAGATGTTATGATCAAAGTGGATTGTGTTCCCCCTATGACGTATGTATGCCTTAAAAACGTTCTCCTCCAAACTTTTTTAAAGTTTTCTCTTTGATGACCGAGAAAGGTCCGGCGTAAATTCAAAACCAGAAAAAGTAAGAAAAGAATGAACCAGCGTTTGTCTGAGTAGATACATGTAAAGGTAGACTAAATCCTCTTTGTTTATTTAGGCATTTTTACAAGATGTGTAACGCCACAGTCAGCGCTCGTCTGAAATGTCTTGACGTCTTCCGGATACGAGCCTTTCCTTGGTACAAAATGTTTGTTCAGGATTAGCAGTGAGCAAGAAGGGAAGATGAAAAGATAGAAGATATTACGAAGATATTACAAAACACAAGTGCAGAAGCACTGAGATGTTGTTAAACGTATTAGAGATGGTGAAATGCAAATTGAAATGTAGATTGCAGACGGCAGATCTTCAGGAAAGATTGCTTAATTTTATAGAGGGATATTGTTGCACTGTTTATCTAATAAACTCAGTGTGATTGCGGCTAATTGAAGGGGAATGGCGTTATTGATTTTATGGACATAATCTGGAGGGTCTTATAATGGAAAGGGTGATTTGGAATTCTAATAGCTTTGGATTACTTTGTGATTATATGGTCATTTGGAATTCTCTAGCTGAAAGCGTGAAAATAATATCAAACTAGGAAATGAAAGTCATGCCTTACAAAGATCCAGTATTCAGGCACGGTTCTCTATTGTAAGGATTCAATGTGCAAGGCCATCCTGATAAATATATGTCAAATTACAGCATATTTATGTTTTTTTAAGCCTGCTTTGGTTTCTTTTTGTGAAAAATACCTGAGTCTTGACATGATAAATGATGTCTGAGTTGATAGATTTGCCACTGTGAATTCAGCAGCATTCTTCAATGAAAACAGGTAGTATGCTTTATGATGCTAATGCATTGTAATATGACCTACAATATGGTTTCATTATTTAAATTGAGATTATTGTTGAAAGTAATGATTAATTCAGCTTTAATAAATATCTTAGGCTATAGCCAGAATGGGAACTTGCAGCTCTGGAAAAAGGGTTCATTTTGTCATATTAGAAGGATCCTCCTCCTACCTCTTTAATTTTAGTTTTAGAAAGAAATGGTCAAAACAAGATACATCAATAGTACATGGCAGACTAAATAATGCTTATATGTTATAAAATACTGGACATTTTTGTAGACATTTAAAAGCAGGATCAAAAGTATTCTGAAATGATCCTAATTTGCAGATATCAAAGTACCAGAAACTGGGTATTGATAACAGAAATCTATATCTACCAGTTTGTTAATATATAAAAAAAGGATGCTTCCATTTCAAAATTAGCCAAAACACCAAGAGCTGCACAGTGTAAAGGCTTTTTTAAAAAATGTATGTGTGTCTCTCTAGAAATGGCATGGCAAATCAGATCAATGCGGGACAGCTGAAGCAGGATCGATATGTTTTTGATGTAAGGGCGAACTCTTGTGTTAAAAATTGCTAGGAACTGTGTGGGATCTTGTAGGTTGAGGCAGATGTTCTCAGGATAAATCTGGAGGTCTGCACTATTACAAACTGTTCCAGTGTATAAACCTGAAGTCTGTGTATGACAGCTGACCTGTAAGAAGACGTTCTTCTCATGTCCTGTCCTGTAAGTGTGTGCAGTGTAGAGAAGTGCTGCTAAAAAAAATCAAATAATTAGCACAGGTGTAATTTAGTTAACTGTAATGTTTATGTTCAAGTGATTCATTCTCACCCTCCAAGATGCTGCTGTTTGTGTGATACCTCACATGTATACTATATTTGCTTGTAAAGGTGTTGAGTTATTGGTAGATTTAAAGTTAATTCACAGTAAAATAGTAAAATCTTGTGGAAAAAAACAGAAGCCTTGACTTTGATTATGCTGTCATAAGAACTTTATGTTTCTAGTGCTTCCTTATCTGTCTCTGGTACTGCTCGCTTCTTCCCCCCTCGGAGAGCTTTTTTTCTAGTGTCATATGTTAGATTTGTATTGTTGATTGTCATTTATGCTTAGAAATATCTACTCATATATGCTTAGAGTTTTATAATCAATGTCATGTTGGTAGAGGTTTGATCCTTAGTAGTCCGTGGAGACTCTGTGTGCCTCCCAGAGCACTCTGGCATGCACACACAACATAAGAGAGGTTATATCTGCTCTTACTGATTTAGGCTATAGGAGGACACCTACTCTGTATCTGGTTAAGTATAAGAGCCTTTTGTTTAGATGGACCGCTAGACTCCTGGCACCAGCTTTGGGGAGTCTTCACGGGGTCACATCTTGACCACACACACACACACACACACACACACACACACACACACACACACACACACGGTATTCTTTGTCCACATGTATACCTATATGAAACGCCATATGTTAATGAACCTATGCATATTCATGTAACCACAATAAAAGGAGTGCTCTGGGGAACCTGGCTGAGAGTCTGACGGAGGTCAAGTGAGTGGAACGACACTTGGCTCCAGGCAGGCCTCCCTCATGCATGAGTAACACCAAGAACTTTGCCTACTTGTGTCTTGTTTTTGCTATGTAGTAAATTGTCCTTAACGTTCCAGCGAATAGGTTTATGCTACAAACCTATCATCATATACGTCCTCTGTTTTCTGCTCTCTTCCCTTCTCTGCTGTCCTGGTTATAAAAAAAAAGGATAGAATAAGCATATGCCAAGAAAAACTAGCCAGATGTTTCACATTTGGATGTGATGATTAAATTACAAGCATGTTAATTATCCACTTATCCATTATTTGAACACAGCTACGAATATAAAATCATAAAAATCTTCTTGGGGATTAGCCAGGTGTGCCTTGGAATTAGTCGTGTTAAAATGATTTAACATGTGAAGGTGTCATAAGTGGTTTGCCTTCTGACAGGAAAGTTTTAAAAAATGACTGAGCTGGCTAACTAGCTAACGAGCCACATTATTTACCTACCTGAGTTTGTAAGAGCCGATCCTTTACATGAAGGCATCCTTTGCTCATTCATCCTTTGCATGAAGGACCGTTTCCATAGGTCCTTCCTCCCTGCAGCTGTCAGACTGCACAATCAAAACTGCTCCCAACAAACACAGATGTTTACATCAGCGCTGTAATTTGCACTATCGTAATCAACCGAACAACTACTACTTTTATAACTTGCACATTACTTTTCTCAGTTTATATATACTAACTTATTGGAAGTCACATGTCTACTTTTAATGCACAGGTATGATACACAATCTGTACTTTTCAAGTTATTCTAAATATTCTTACTATTTAAACATCTTTCAGTATCCTGCTCTGTTTTCACACTACAACCTGGGTTTGCCACTTATCTGTACTTCAATTTTAATAACTATACAGTACTGTTTTGGTAACTATTGTCCATGATGTAAATATGCAAAAAAAGTTGTGTGCTTCTGTTCTATGTCCTGTTCTGTTTGTATACAGTGGGGCAAAAAAGTATTTAGTCAGCCACCGATTGTGCAAGTTCCCCCACCTAAAATGATGACAGAGGTCAGTAATTTGCACCAGAGGTACACTTCAACTGTGAGAGACAGAATGTGAAAAAAAAATCCATGAATCCACATGGTAGGATTTGTAAAGAATTTATTTGTAAATCAGGGTGGAAAATAAGTATTTGGTCAATAACAAAAATACAACTCAATACTTTGTAACATAACCTTTGTTGGCAATAACAGAGGTCAAACGTTTACTATAGGTCTTTACCAGGTTTGCACACACAGTAGCTGGTATTTTGGCCCATTCCTCCATGCAGATCTTCTCGAGAGCAGTGATGTTTTGGGGCTGTCGCCGAGCAACACGGACTTTCAACTCCCGCCACAGATTTTCTATGGGGTTGAGGTCTGGAGACTGGCTAGGCCACTCCAGGACTTTCAAATGCTTCTTACGGAGCCACTCCTTTGTTGCCCGGGCGGTGTGTTTTGGATCATTGTCATGTTGGAAGACCCAGCCTCGTTTCATCTTCAAAGTTCTCACTGATGGAAGGAGGTTTTGGCTCAAAATCTCACGATACATGGCCCCATTCATTCTGTCCTTAACACGGATCAGTCACCCTGTCCCCTTGGCAGAAAAACAGCCCCATAGCATGATGTTTCCACCCCCATGCTTCACAGTAGGTATGGTGTTCTTGGGATGCAACTCAGTATTCTTCTTCCTCCAAACACGACGAGTTGAGTTTATACCAAAAAGTTCTACTTTGGTTTCATCTGACCACATGACATTCTCCCAATCCTCTGCTGTATCATCCATGTGCTCTCTGGCAAACTTCAGACGGGCCTGGACATGCACTGGCTTCAGCAGCGGAACACGTCTGGCACTGCGGGATTTGATTCCCTGCCGTTGTAGTGTGTTACTGATGGTGACCTTTGTTACTTTGGTCCCAGCTCTCTGCAGGTCATTCACCAGGTCCCCCCGTGTGGTTCTGGGATCTTTGCTCACCGTTCTCATGATCATTTTGACCCCATGGGATGAGATCTTGCGTGGGGCCCCAGATCGAGGGAGATTATCAGTGGTCTTGTATGTCTTCCATTTTCTGATGATTGCTCCCACAGTTGATTTTTTTCACACCAAGCTGCTTGCCTATTGTAGATTCACTCTTCCCAGTCTGGTGCAGGTCTACAATACTTTTCCTGGTGTCCTTCAAAAGCTCTTTGGTCTTGGCCATGGCGGAGTTTGGAGTCTGACTGTTTGAGGCTGTGGACAGGTGTCTTTTATACAGATGATGAGTTCAAACAGGTGCCATTCATACAGGTAACGAGTGGGGGACAGAAAAGCTTCTTACAGAGAACGTTACAGGTCTGTGAGAGACAGAGATTTTCCTTGTTTGAGGTGACCAAATACTTATTTTCCACCCTGATTTACGAATAAATTCCTTACAAATCCTACCATGTGGATTCATGGATTTTTTTTTCCACATTCTGTCTCTCACAGTTGAAGTGTACCTCTGGTGCAAATTACTGACCTCTGTCATCATTTTAGGTGGGGGAACTTGCACAATCGGTGGCTGAGTAAATACTTTTTTGCCCCACTGTATGTATCTTTTTGCTGCTGTTACAACCAAATTTCTCTTTGTGGGACAATTAAAGTCTTATTCTATTCTATTCTATTCTATTCTATTGTAGTGAATCAGAAGACCAAACTCTCATCGAGTGAGAGCCGTCTCCCCACTTTTTTTTTAAACAAGGTTTGTTGTGTTGCCACATTATTTAACTGTCTTCCCACATACATCGCACACAGCATCATTTCTATGCTTAACGTAAACACAGTTATGATCTGTGACCCAAGTCAAGACTGCGTGTTTTGTGGTCTAATGTTTTTGTGTCTCAGGTTCCTCTCTGGCTCACACTGTTGTGGAGCCATAGCACGCATATAAATGAGAGGCAGAAAGCGATTGTAGTTGCTATTAACAGGGTATTGTCGACTATCGCGCTAATTGCTGAGTTTACTTATGACTACTTATGATTAAAAACAAATTTAATCAAATTAAATATTAATATTTCCATATGGGAATTGATCCTACAACATGAAACACTGGTATTGGAAGTTCCACACATCACTACCTCTCAGGAGGAGAGTTCAAGTGAGTCGCATAAAGCACATAAATATGACTGACACTCGTAAACGAAGCTGCATCTGGCAGCAATTTAAAGAAGAAGCAGAAACCGCGTCATCCAACCTGAGGCATTTGATTTTTCAGAATGTCAACCTGCACTGAGGACAGACTGTTTGGGTACTGCGTTTGGTTCTGTTTCTGTTCTGTGGATTTGTTTGCAGTGTTTTGTTTTAGTGTTGAATTAAAATTAAAAGTTTGATTAAAATATTAAAATACTTTGCCAAGTAAGGCTAAAATATGAGGCTACAGATGATAAAAAAATTAAGAGCCACTTGGGAGCCAGCTCTTCTTTTGGAGCTGTGTCACAATAGCGAGCTCTCTGAAAAGAGCCGAACTTCCCATCACTAACTGGCAGACTTGTACTCATTCACTACTACAGCAACGGAATAACACTCCATCTCCTTTAGCCTCACCTGTACCACTCTGCCTCCAGTATCTAAAACTATCCATAAAACAGAATTTTCAAGTATCTTCACTTGACTTGAGCATTTGTTTTTCTGGCAACTTTTGGCTTTTACTCTGTACATTTGAAAACAAACATCTCCGGATTCTCCTCACCTTTCCAAAACAGGTTCATTACTTTCTTTATAAGACATTTGAGAGGGAGTTATAATCTCCTTTCTCTGCAAACCTTTAAACATCAAACTGATTTGAACCTAAATGGAGGGAATACAAATTTAAGACAGTCAAGTTGTTGTAACAGTCCTAAACGAACATGATGGGAATAAATAGTCAAAAACATATATTTGATTCTAATGTACTATCTACTAAAATGATCCAAAAGTTGTTTTTGTCCTTGAGTTGTGGTCTCAGTACTTTAGAACCTATCTAGCGCTGCAGAAAAGGATCAAGCATGTATAAAGTATGTGAAAAGGTTTGAAAATGGCAGGTAATTTCAAATGCAGCTGCAGTTTAGTGCTCGATAAACCGATTAGTTCTAAGTACTCTAGTGAGGTTTATAATATTGCACTGGTCTTGGACTGCTACAGAGTAACTATGGAGTTCATGGTCAGTGCTAGTTTATATCAGGGGTAGCAGACATCAATTTGAACTTAATGATGGTGCTGATAGATTCACTTACAGAAGTCTGCTTTTATCCAGCTTTCAGTACTTCAACTTTTACCTAAGTATTTTTTGATACAAGTATCTGCACTTTTACTTAAGTGATGGATTTGTTTACTTTTGCCATTTCTGAATCTTGCTGGAAACTTCCAGATGACAAATGTGACAACCAGTGATCACTGCCTCTCTGCTTCCTCTTTTTCTCTCTTGTGGCATTGTCACATAAAATGTTTGCGCACCAAGTATAGTCAAAAACATTTTCTTTTAGAATTACCCAGCCAGAAAGGACCCAAAATACATCCATATTTATTTAAGGTGAACGTGCTGTATCATAATCATATTGTTAGATATCCTTCCACATTTTATTTTATTTTTATTTCCTGTGTTCTACATAGACGACACCACCTGTGATTACAGTAATCTTTTTATTTAATAATTTAAATACACTCTATATACACACTCAAATATGTCACACATTTTATTTCTGAGGGAAGGAAAACCACTTTTACTTTCCTTGAATCGCTACCTTATCGTGGTGGAGGGGTTTGTGTGTCCCAGGGATCCCAGGGGCTATGTTGTCTGGGGGCTTTTGCCCCCTGGTAGGGTCTCCCATGGCAAACTGGTCCTGGGTGAGGGACCAGACAAAGAGCGATTCAGAAGACCCCCATGAAAAGAATATCGAGGGAACAGTTTACCCTGCCCGGGATAGGGTTACCGGGGCCCCGCCCTGGAGCCAGGCCCGGGGAGGGTGCCCGAGGGCGAGCGTCTGGTGGCCGGGCCTTAGTCCATGGGGCCCGGCCGGGCACAGCCCGAAGAGGAGACATGGGCCCATCCTCCCGCAGGCCCACCACCCGCAGGAGGCGCCATAGGGGTCGGGTGCATTGTGAGCCGGGTGGCGGCCAGGAGCGGAGGCCCTGGCGGACCGACCCCCGGCTGCCAAGACTGGCAATAGGGACATGGAATGTCACCTCTCTGGTGGGGAAGGAGCCTGAGTTGGTGCGTGAGGTTGAGAGGTACCGGCTAGATATAGTTGGGCTCACCTCTACGCATTGTCTGGGCTCTGGAACCAGTCTCCTGGAGAGGGGCTGGACTCTGTCTCAGTCTGGAGTTGCCCCTGGTGAGAGGCGGCGGGCTGGGGTGGGTATTCTTATATCCCCTCGGCTTGCTGCCGGTACGTTGGGGTTTTCCCCGGTGGACGAGAGGGTTTGTTCCCTGCGCCTTAGGGTCGGGGAACGGGTCCTGACTGTCATCTGCGCTTATGCGCCGAGTGGCAGTTCGGAGTACCCAGCCTTCTTAGAGTCCCTGGGGGGGGTGCTGGAAGGTGCTCCACCTGGAGACTCTGTTGTCCTGCTGGGAGACTTCAATGCTCACGTGGGTAACGACAGCGAGACCTGGAGGGGCGTGATTGGGAGGAACGGCCTCCCTGATCTGAACCCGAGCGGTGCTTTGTTATTGGACTTCTGTGCTAATCACAGTTTGGCCATAACGAACACCCTGTTCGAACATAAGAGTGTCCATAAGTGCACGTGGCACCAGGATGCTCTAGGCCGTAGGTCGATGATCGATTTTGTAATCGTATCACCAGACCTGCGACCATATGTTCTGGACACTCGGGTAAAGAGAGGGGCTGAGCTGTCAACTGATCACCACCTGGTGGTGAGTTGGATCAGGTGGCGGGGGAGGACGCTGGACAGACCTGGTGTACCTAAACGCGTAGTGAGGGTGTGCTGGGAACGTCTAGCAGAGGCCCCAGTCCGCGAGATCTTCAACGCACACCTCCGGCAGAGCTTCAACAGCATTCCGAGGGAGACTGGGGACATTGAGTCCGAATGGACCATGTTCAGCGTCTCCATTGCCGAAGCTGCTGCATTGAGCTGCGGCCGCAAGGTGGTTGGTGCCTGCCGTGGTGGTAATCCCCGAACCAAATGGTGGACACCAGAGGTGAAGGGAGCCACCAGGCTGAAGAAGGAGGCCTATCGGGCTTGGTTAGCCTGTGGGACTCCGGAGGCAGCCGACAGGTATCGACAGGCCAAGCGGAATGCGGCTCGGGCAGTGGCTGAAGCAAAAACTCGGGTGTGGGAGGAGTTCGGAGAGGCCATGGAAAAAGACTTTCGGACTGCCTCGAAGAGATTCTGGCAAACCGTCAGGCGTCTCAGGAGGGGAAAGCGGTGCTCTACCTGCACTGTGTATAGTGCTGGCGGAGCGCTGTTGACGTCGACTGAGAAAATTGTCGGGCGGTGGAAGGAATACTTCGAGGACCTCCTTAATCCCACTGACACGTCTTCCGGGGAGGAAGCAGAGTCTGGGGATGAGGGGTGTGACCCACCGATTTCCGGGGGCGAGGTCACTGAGGCAGTTAAACAACTCCTTGGTGGCAGAGCCCCTGGTGTCGATGAGGTCCGCCCCGAGTTCCTGAAGGCTCTGGACGTTGTAGGGCTGTCTTGGTTGACACGTCTCTGCAATGTTGCGTGGAGATCAGGGGCAGTACCTGTGGACTGGCAGACCGGGGTGGTGGTCCCCATCTTCAAGAAGGGGGACCGGAGGGTGTGTTCCAACTACAGGGGGATCACACTCCTCAGCCTCCCCGGGAAAGTCTATGCCAGGGTGCTGGAGAGGAGGGTTCGTCCGCTAGTCGAACCTCGGATACAGGAGGAACAATGCGGTTTTCGTCCTGGTCGCGGAACACTGGACCAGCTCTTTGTCCTCTCGAGGATACTTGAGGGTGCATGGGAGTTTGCCCAACCAGTCTACATGTGTTTTGTGGACCTGGAGAAGGCATTCGACCGTGTCCCTCGGGGCGTCCTGTGGGAGGTGTTGCGCGAGTATGGGGTGTCTGGCCCATTGCTACGGGCCATTCAATCCCTATACAACCGTTGCAAGAGCTTGGTTCGCATTGCCGGCAATAAGTCGGACTCGTTCCCGGTGGGTGATGGGCTCCGCCAAGGCTGCCCTTTGTCTCCGGTTCTGTTCATAATTTTTATGGACAGGATTTCTAGGCGCAGCCAAGTGGCGGAGGGCTTTCGCTTTGGTGGCCTCAGAATCTCATCTCTGATTTTTGCGGATGATGTGGTTCTGTTGGCTTCATCGGGTGAGGGCCTCCAGCTCGCACTGGAGCGGTTCGCAGCCGAGTGTAACGCAGCGGGAATGAGGATCAGCACCTCCAAATCTGAGGCCATGGTTCTCAGCCGGAAAAGGGTGGAGTGCCCACTCCGGGTCGGGGATGAGTTCCTGCCCCAAGTGGAGGAGTTCAAGTATCTCGGGGTCTTGTTCGCGAGTGATGGGAGAAGGGAGCTGGAGATCGACAGACGGATTGGGGCTGCGGCTGCAGTAATGCAGACGCTGCACCGGTCCGTCGTGGTGAAGAGGGAGCTGAGTGTAAAAGCGAAGCTCTCAATTTACCGGTCGATCTACGTCCCTACCCTCACCTATGGCCACGAGCTGTGGGTAGTGACCGAAAGAACGAGATCGCGGATACAAGCGGCGGAAATGAGCTTCCTCCGAAGGGTGGCTGGCCTCTCCCTTAGAGATAGGGTGAGAAGTTCGGCCATCCGGGAGGGGCTTAGAGTAGAGCAGCTGCTGCTCCACATCGAAAGGAGCCAGCTGAGGTGGTTCGGGCATCTGGCAAGGATGCCCCCTGGGCGCCTCCTGGGCGAGGTGTTCCAGGCATGTCCCACCGGGAGGAGGCCCCGGGGCAGACCCAGGACACGCTGGAGAGATTATATCTCTCGGCTGGCCTGGGAACGCCTTGGTATTCCCCCGGATAAGCTGGAGGAGGTGGCTGGGGAGAGGG
The DNA here is from genome assembly GCF_041146795.1 of Maylandia zebra. NCBI lineage: Eukaryota > Metazoa > Chordata > Actinopteri > Cichliformes > Cichlidae > Maylandia > Maylandia zebra. The sequence goes on from NC_135186.1 coordinate 9,739,507, forward strand.
AGGTCTGGACCTCTTTGCTTAGGCTGCTACCCCCGCGACCCGACCTCGGATAAGCGGATGAAGATGGATGGATGGATGGATGGATGTTTAATAACGAAGAACATTAAAACATTACTGTTGGCCACATGTCTGCAAAGTTATGTGACATTAGTGACGTTTGTGTCACGGTTTGCGGGGGCAAGCCGTGTGGAATATATATAGGACCAAAAGGCGGCAGCTCTGGTGCAGGTGAGTGTTTATTAACAACAAAATGCAAACAACAAAGGCGCTAGGAACATGAAACTGAAACCTAAACTGGGTAAACTAACAACACAAACCAGAACCGAAGATGCAGGGAGATCCGGAGAACTATACACGGAGAGACGCAGGGAGACCGAGGGGAAACAACACAGACGAACCAGCAACTACTATGACAGAAGACACAACTTAAATACACTCAGAGAACACAGGGGGATTACATACAGGTGGGGACACAGCTGGGAGTAATTAACATGACGAGACTAGGGAGGCAACTGAAAACACTCACATAAGACACAGACCTTCACAATAAAACAGGAACTTACACATGAAAGGACACAAACTAAGAAACGCGGACTAAATACAGGAACACACGGGCAGAACAGAGTAAACACTAACCAGAGGAAGAACAGAACCAAAATCGCGAAGAGAAAACACAAAACGCTGGGTCAAAAGGACCCAGGATCATGACAGTTTGTACTAACTTGGTTTTAAAGCCTTTACTTTAAAATATACGCCGTTCAATAGCTGACCTTAATCTTACAGAGAATGATCAAAGCTCATGTAGAAACAAACAAACAAATGAACAAAAGATTTTCTCCTTCATTTCTGTCAAACAAAGCTGTATGAAACGTTTCCAGCTGTTAGTCTCATGGTTGCTAGGCAACCTGGGCAGCGCAACGGAGGCTAGACCGTCCCATTTCACAAGCCTCGCACTTCCGGCCTTAGCGGTCTTTAAGTACGCGGCCCTTGAGGATTGTTGAGACTGCGTACTTTAAGGCTGCAGGCCCTGAATTGGGATACAGCCAATGTGTAGCCCTGGTCCACTTCATTTTTAAGAAACTGCCTGGCTTTATCTAGCCCACTTGTGGAGATTGCTGAGGAAAAGTGGTCGTGTTGTCACCAGTGCTAGTGGAACGGTCACCCTAGGTGCTGATGACTGTTTCTCAGAAACACTGTTGAGTAAAGATAACAAGGAAATGTTAACAGGTTGTGTGAAGACTCCAGCGACACTTGAAGGAACAACTTTATTAGTGGACCAGCTCGTTTTGGCTTGTGACCTTCATCAGGGTCGTCTTCATTACAGAAATGTTAAGAGAAATGTGCCCCTCCTGTTGACTTGTAAAGACACTTGAGGCTTTTGGCTGTTATAATCTCAAAGGGCCACTGACAGTTCTCAGAAAAGGTACATCAAATGCCAAGGATCAATATGCCAAGTGTCAAGTTCAAAATCGACTTAAAGTGGTTTAGTCCTTATGTTATTATTATATTGCAATGCCCTACTGGGATTTAACCTTTTGACACTGTGTTCTTTTAATTTTCTGTTTCAGAAAAAAATAAAATAAAAATATTAAATCAATATGTCACTTTTAAAAAATTCTGAATCAATATCTTCCACTTCAGAGAAGAGTGCGGAGGTCATCCAACTTGTTAGCTTCATGAGTTTTTTCTGAAGGACTAAAAACGGGTAGTTAAATAATTAACCATATGCCCGTTTAGCTCTGGGTGCAGTTCACTTGAGACTTGTCTCCTAAATTATTCAGCTTGTTAAGCCTTTTATTAAATCTCCATCAAATATTTATCTTTTGCTGGGACCTATTGCAAACTTCGTTCTTTTATGTTCACCACTATGGGCAGGCATGTTAACTGACTGCTATTATCCTCCTGGATAATCAGGTGCTAGCAAGCCCATTATGTCAGCTATTTGCACTTAACACTGAGTAAGAATGACATCGTATACCAGACCAAATATGTACTTTGAGGAGGGAATAAGAAATATAATACTGTCCTTCAAAAATCATTTGAATTATGCACACATATGTGAAATTAATTTAACAACAATAACAAGAGTAATGTGACCTGTAAATATACTTCCAAGAATAAATCAGAAAGAGCAGTGGGCTTTAGAGGTGCGCATGCAGCAAAATAGACAGCATAAGGTAATGCTGCTCTCCGGGGGATTGTCTGTCACAACGGCAGACATTTCACTTACCATTAATGCTAAGTCGACCATTAGAGTTTGCATAGCCTCTCTAGGGAAATGGCCTAAATGAGATCACTTGTACTCACACTGGCGTGGAGGAGACACCCAACGGGCCACTTTGTTGGCTCTTAAAAGAAATCTGAGTATAAGGTAACTGCTCTAAGTGAACATGGATGACTGTATATGAAAATGAGGACATTTCTTTCAGTAAATTGCATGAGTTTTAAAAATGTGAAAAAAGATCATAAATAATAATGTGCACAGACAGTAATTTAATAAAATCCAATGTGTGCACAGAACTTAGATGAAGTATATTACACACGGGCTACATTTAATTTCTTTTAATGCAGGTCATACATGCAAGCAAAGCATCTTGGAGAGAGTTGCAATGTAAATAAATGCATTGGTTCTGTTTAAGAAGTAACAACACATCCTTAAAAATCAGATTGATATTTGTAATAACAGAAGTTATTAAAAATTCATCTTTCAACATGACCTTGGCTAGACAGAAAACAACTTAATAAAAAACAATATTGTTGTTAATGCAGTATTTATAGTTTCAGGAGTCCAGCAAACACCTTTCCCCACAAGTAGCAGGTCACAGGTTAAATTTCACCAACTTGACAGATGGATATGAGAATGAGCAAGGAGAGTAAAAGGTGAGTCTCTGAGAAGATGGGTGGGAATCACAGGTAAAAATATGTCAAGTGACGCATCCTGTATTTTTTCCAGTTTGAATTTGGTTATTTTGAAATTAGAGAATACTTCAAATTAATCTTTTGCTATTTTAAAACTACTCTAAATTCGAGGTGTATAAGTCAGATGAGTGAGTGTATAAACTCCTGTGTACATCTTTCCTTACATTAAACTGGTATTAAGCTTAAATTGAGCTTGAATTTCTTATTCATTTGCCAACATTCTTAATCTATGTTAATTTGCACCGTTTGTCATTTAGAAATTTCATTCAAAATCATTTAGTGTGTACTAAATCTTATTGAGTCTCTTGTTGTTGTTGTTATTTGATAATTGTGGGTGTTATTGCAGCACCGTGAGAAATGATCTGCTTTCTCAGTGTGAACCAATGAGGTTTTATTTATTTCTTTTCTTCTTAGTTTTAAGTTATTTTTAATCTATTTGTTATTCTAGCTCCTTGATCACCAGATTTTCTTTCTGTTCATATCGACTTGTCTCACTGTCAGATTTTAGTAACCAATAGCGCAATAACATCAATTACACATGCAAATGGTGAGACAAAGGGAGTGTCCGCTTCCATTTAAGTCAAAAGATGGGAGTTGAAATACTGGCTTACGTGCATTTATGCAGTTTTATGATGGTTGAGATTTATGAGCAACAACCTTTTACTTGTAAACCCAGTCAAAATACTGTGTGAGGACATTTCTTTGTCAGTCTACACAGAAATCTATGCTTTTTATGCTGTTTTTCATTTTTAGACAAACTGTTGAATTAAAACACTTTATCTCCTCCTCAATTCAACATTTCTACCTTTGATGCTTTTTTATAATGAATTTCTCAGATGTTTCCTCAAAGTAGCCCTTTCCTTGAAGAAGAAAGGGCTAGAATTCCAGTATCTTTTTTTACGGTGATATTTTCTTTTCAGAAATTAATATGACAGAACTTGCATTATTCTGGAATGTCACGTATCTCACTTGATTACAGGGTCTGTTGGGTGCCATTAGATTGTGGTATACATGACGGAACAATCAATTTCCTCTTGAAAGTGTGTTGAAGGAGAAAAATTTTTGATTGAGCTGCCTCCATGTTGTGAGGAACAGGAACTGCAGCGATGGTCAGACGTTTACACAATATACACTCATCATGGGGATGAATGTCATGGTAATTTTAGGCTTTTAATGATTTTTCTTTGAACTATCTTTGATGAATTTAAAACACAAGAATTGGGTCCACAATTTTTTGATCTATTTTGGATTTTCTCTAATCCACAGAGGGTCAAAAGTATACCAGCGAAACTCTTCTATATGTCATTAAAATCCCCAGATGACAATGACATTTGTATTCATGATGGGTGAAAGCAAAGGTCTGAACACAACTGACCATATGGAAAACCAGGAGTGCACAGGAAAATCCAAAATGCATTTAGAAAAAAATCCAAACAACCCTTTTCTGTGATGTAGCTCCATTATTATAATCCACAGAACAAACCTCTGAGCCATAGCGATACAAAACATTAATTCCCCCATGAGTGCTCTTCTTTTGATAGACCTTGTAAACAAACAAAGTAAAATGTTGTATCTACACTACCTCCATAACATTTTTACTCATTAGACTAGGGCAATCAGTTGGATTTTTCAGCAGAGCTTTGTGTGCACTATGTGCCAGCCACAGAATACATTAGACTTGGTACTAGCACACCGGCCTCCCCACTGTTTCCAGAGTGACCCTGATCTCTGACAATTATTCTCTTCTGACGCTTAGTGCATTGCAAATGCATACAACCACTGAGTGGAACACAACGTGCAGCATCATGTTGGGAAACATAAGCTAGGACAATTATCTCTGTGTGGTTTCCATTGCAAACATGCCAATTACCAGAACAACCACCTGCACACAAATGAATCCCTCCAGGACTGGAGCACTCCTGCACATCTCATATAGAAAAGTGCACATGCCGGTAGACTCAGGCTTAAATTTACAATACATCTTACTTTTATCTCCCATCATCAGCTGGTTTCCTGGAAGTTTAGATCTGACCCTCATGCAGCATATTAACGCAGCAACTGGACCCCCTCAGTGCTGCATAGGTTTTCTGAGCACACCAGCATCCCACCTGGGAGCAGCTGTGTAGGGGGGAGGTACGGAAGAAATATTGATTGTGATAAGCCTGGTAAATGACCTCTGGAGTATTTTTAGACTGGAGCCATATGACTGGGGAGGAAGCGGATCATTTCCATGAATGAGGAATGAGTTGGTCGTTTCTCTCACACGGACAGCCTCTAAAGTATGAGTATGCAAATCCCTCGCCTAAAGCTCTGTTAATTATTCAACCCCCCACTACTCCACGCACCCCCTCATCTTTGCTCCTTATCCCCTGTGCCCTCTACAAGAAAGCGCCATTGAGTGATTGAATTGTTTGCTGATGGAACAATCACACCATCTTTAACCTAAAAGCCACTCGCCATAAATCAAAGAAAATATTTCTGCTTCCTGAATGATTAATGCAATTTAATATCCTTATGAAAATGCTTGTTTCTGGTGCACCACGGGCTCACATAGAAGTGACATGTTAAAACAAGGACAGAGTAGAGGATGGATTATTGAAAGGTACAGTAAGTCATTTTACTCCCACAACTTTAAGTTATTTAATAGAAAAAAAAAATACTTTTCCACTCATTGGTATGATTGGCGTGTAATTACATCTCCCAATAAACTATTAGATACTTATATATAATTAATTGACTAAAAATTACATAGGAGAGGGCGGCAGTTTGTATGTTGCCCCACTACTTTGAATACAGTGGCTAAGATGGGCATTGCAATTCAATCTACTTGCATTTTATCTATGTGGCTAGAGAATGGCCACATGTGTAATACACCTTATAACTTACTTTTAATTTAAAAATCACAAATAGCTCTATATGCTGGCTTTGGGAGGTCAAAAGCACTCCAGCGTAAAAAGAAATGCTGCAAAAGCACGCAAAACACAAATTAAGTTGAATAAAACACAAAGGAAATAGGTTTTTTTGTGGGCTTTTGTCTGTAAAAAAATGTATGAAAAAAAATAACGGGACTGTTTCTGGGAACAATAACGTAACAGAACAGCTGCAGAAGTGAAAAGCTAACAGTTAACAGCTAATAGCAGACATGCAGTCATTGCATTACATGAATTTTATGACCCTTCCATTTTTTTCGTGATTTTTTTCTGCAGGGTTTTCTATTTGCTTGTGTTTTCTGAAGTTACAGTCTGTTTGACCACTCAGGGCCACAATACTTTTAAAAGCTATATTATACAGTTTAACAGTTGTACATGTATATTTTAATCATCACTTTCTCATTATGTCTTTTCCTCCTTCATCACTCCCCTCTCTTCTCTCCTTTCTTTCTCATCTCTTCCTCCTCACCTTGAGGACCATCACAGATCTCTAACACTACACAAAATGCATAAACATGCTTATTTATTTCTGATATTGTTACAATTAGGGATAGCTCAGTAGGTAGAGTGGTGGCCCCATGATCGGAGGGTCGGGGGTTCGACTCCACTGAACAGCTACCCTGAGGTATTCCTGAGCAAGGTACTGATCCTTGGGGTGGACTAAGTTTTGGTGCAGCGTGTTTTGGGGTTTAAAAGCCACGGAGAAAATTAGAGATTGTCATGGTCCTGGGTCGGTGACCCAGCGCTTTAAGTTTATTATTATCATTTTCTAGCTTATTCTGATTTTGAATTAGTTCTTTGGGTTTGGTCGTCGTGTTTATTATCCCTACCTGTGTCTTCCCTCTGTGCTCCGTTCAGTTCCCCGCGTTTGTGTTGCAAAATAGTCTGTGTGTTTCCTGTTTTACTTTGTAGGTCTGTGTCTCGTTATGTCCATGATTCCCAGCTGTGTGCCCACTTGTTCCTCGTTTCCTCATGTGCCTGCCAGTGTATTTTAGTCCCTGTCAGTTAGTTCTTGTTGTCACGTCGTTAATGTCGGTTCTCCTCTCATGCGGTGTTTTCTCTTGTGAGTTATACTCTTGGATTTCCCAGTTTAGTTTGTTATTGTTTTGTATTCCTTCCAAGAGTGTTTGAGTTCACGTTTTTCCTCTGTGTCCTGCATTTTGGGTCCAATTCCTGCCTGCCACACTGCACATCATGACAGAGATAATGTGTCTCAGCCGTTCCAATACTTCTTTTCTTTTTTTTTTTTTGCCTGTCCCGTTTGGCTCTTTTGCCATCAGAATTGTTATCTAAAGGCAAAGAAAGATGCCCAACGGATTTACTTTACCAAATTGACCATCCCAGCCTTGCCGTAATGGTCCATTTGATTCACCTTTTATTGTTTATTTTATTTTCACTTACTGAATACGGGACAGACTTGACTGGGGGAAAGAAGGGGAGAAAGAAAGAGGGAAAGAGAAACAGCTGAGAAGAGGGACGGGGAGAAGGGCAAAAGACAAAAACCAACAGAACGGGCAGAGAAAAAAAAATGCATATATCGATCACGTGGATCACCTGCTGAGAAAGAAAAAAGAAAACAAGCAGAAGAGAACAAGAGTAATAGAATAAACAACATCACAATGATATATGGGAATATGACAGTAAATACTAAATATTAAACATTATTGTGCAGCACATAAGATCAACAGAACACAGTGTGCTTTGAGGTAGGAGCCAAAAAGGGTGTAGTTTGTGGGTGTGATCACCCGTGTGTACACCTGTGAGCATGGACGCGCTTGTTTTTTTTTTTTTTAAAAGGTTCCTTCATGTAATAATCTGCTAGAGGGTGTGGGGGGGCCACAGCCCCGTCCTCCAGGGCATGAAGCAGGTATGGAGGAGATCAAAACTCCAGACATCCAGAGGCCCCCAGAACACAAGAGACCAAGGAAGACCAACAGAGGGGCAGCTGCGCCACTGTCCCAGAAAGAGCTGAGGAGAGTCCCAGATGAGGGCTCACTCAGCAGCCGCGGAGCAGAAGCCAGGGGGAGTTGCAGTGACGCGCCCGTGAGCTCCGCCGGCAGCCAGCCGTGCCTGAGTGACCGAGCCCCAGGCCGAGAGGCCAGGGGCACCCCACCTCCGAAGTGGCCCGAGTGAGCCCCAGGCTCCAGGCCCCGATAAGCGGCCGCCAAGGAGTGAGCCGGTGTGTACCTGGACGCCCATCCCCGGACACAAAGAACCACCAACGCACCGATGTCTGAGGGGGTCCGCCACTGGCAGGGGAAGTGGTGGTAGGGGGAGATAGGCCTCCAAACCTTGGAGGGCCTGAGATGTCCCCAGAGGTGGCGCCTGACACCCAACCTGACATATAGACACAGACATACAGGCACACACAGACACAAACATCCATTCCCACCCTCATGCTCTCATATGCACTTACTCCACACTCAACCAACGTGGAGACAGACATAAAGAGACGTTGTACACACGATCACACTCCCCAAGCGTACTCTACAAACCGGGTCTAGGTACCCTTGCCCCTGGAGGGGGGAACTGCACCCAGACCCAGGTGGTGTTACCCTTTTCCCTGCGGTGGGGGGAGGCAGACCGCCCCGACTCCGCAGCAGCAGGAAGGCCCCACACTCCAGACCGCAGTCGGACGGCCAACTCCTCCTCCTAGCCCCCCTGCTCCAGCAGGTCGCAGAGAATGGGGGTGAGAGAAGACTCCAAACCTCCCTCCACCCGCTCATTGTAGTGTTGATGCATGTGTGTTCTAAGGTGCATTTAAAACCCAGGAGGGCTTGGAGCTACCTGCCAGAGAGCAGCAGGTAAGCGCATGGTCCCTCCTGCTAGCCCTCAATGTCTACGTGTATTTAAAATTGAGAGGTGGGCAACGATGCCAGGGGTGGGGTGTACACCCTGATGGTACTTTGGATTCCGTGTATCGTGCCCACCCCCAAGATCCTATATGTATGTGTAATGAGAGTGTGAGTAATGTGAATGTCTAAGTTGTGGGTTCCAATACTCCTGACACATGCAGGTCTCCTGGGTCCCCTGGAGCACAACAAATGTCCACCTGGGATACCCTTTTACTCAATCATCCAGATGAATAAAATCAACTTTTTGGGATTTCTTTACCTCGATGATTGAGCATGCATCAAGACATATATCAGCTAAAGTTAGGCTTGAGTGTCTTAACAGTGTCCTCACACCATATGAGAGTTTACTCGGGTTTATTTGGGTCTGACTCTGAACTTGTAAGATAGTTTCACTAATCCTGGCTAACAGCAGCTAACGGTGGCAAAAGAAGCATCCCTTCGTGACAAAAAATGTCAGGATATTCTCAACAACTCATCTCAGTATCACTGTCATCGGATAGAAGTGAACTTCACTGACACATCAACTTTTATTGGACTCCTTTCACAAGGTTTAATGGCCTCCTCCAGTGTAAATAGACATCCAGTATATTGACAGTTGAGGTAAACAGCAAACTGGCACCACACTAACCACAAATAAAGAATAGCCAGAGTTGTTTGTCCTACTGGATAAACTGTAACTAGGATTGTGCACTTGACTTGGGTGGGCTGAGGAAACATGATTCTGCAATCTACTATCATCTAGCGATGAGATTTTACACACTGCACCTTTAAAAACAAATCATGGCTTCATGTATTTGTCAGTCGGGTCACATTCGATATGGTTCCATTACTGCAGTGTAATTTGCTTGATGAATTGGTTCGGTGATTTGGACTCCTCTGTTGTTTAACTGACATTTGAAGATAATCACCTTTTTAACTGGGTAAAATGGATTTCCAGTGGGGGCTTTACATGAAAAACATGCTTGTTAAGGTATCAGTCTTTGTACATGAGAGAAAAGGTCTGAAAGCACCTCCACAAAGACAGTATTCTGATGGAGATAATTATTAATAAAACTTCAAAAGTAATACCTTTTCATGACAAAATCATATAGTAGAGCTCTTTTCCCTCATTTAACTTCATTTGATTTCAGTTTCCCTGACATGTGACAGCATCATTCACACATTCACACAGCTCTGCATCTTCACAGCTCAGAATAGGTCTGCGTGTCCCCCCTCAGGGCTCATGCACCCCTCCAATCAAGACATAAGACAAGTGTATAAGCATTTAATTTTAGGATCCATTGTGCTACAACTTGAGGATTAATCTTTAAACTTTCATCTTCCAGGTCTCAGAATGAGTTTTCCATGAGTGTAACAAGGAGTTTGGACATATGTGATGCAATGTTAGGGTTGATGTTTGAAATGGGAAAAACATATCTCTGTACTACAGTGCTGCTTTTTTAATTTAATTTGTACAAACCCAATTGTGAAAAAGGTAGGACCTTGTGTCAATATAAATAAAATAGAATTAAATTATTTTCAAATTATAAGCCAGTTTTTTTATTCAGATTAGAATACAAAAAAAAATCAAATCTTAGGACTGAGAAAATTTACTAATTTTAGAAAAATATTAGCTTATTTTGACTTTGATCACAGAAATATATCCCCAAAAGTTGTGTTTTGGGCAACAAAAGTCTGAAAGAGTAAGTGGTACTAAAAGGAAACAATTGATGAAATATCATTATGGAGAAATCTGTATGCAAAGGTCAAAGCCGAAAAGACTGTCAGGCCCTCGGGCAGCACTGAATTAGAAACAGACATGATTCTGTCATGGAAATCACTACATTGGCTCATGAACACAAAAGCCATCCACAAAAGCAGGTTAAAGCTCTATCATCCGAAGAAAAAGCTATGTGTGAACATGATCTAAAAACACTGCTATTTTCTCTGGGCCAAAGTTCATTTCAAAAGGAGCGAGGGAAAGTTGAAAACCATCAGAAAAACTGAAATTTGAAATTCTTTTTGAAAAACACAGCAGACTAAAGATGAGAGGGTTCTTTCGGCTTGTTATCAGTGCAAAGTTCAGAAGCATACATCTCTCCTGGTATACAGATGCAGTGTTTGTGTAACTGTAGCTGGGAATGCTAAAAGATTTATACAGGTTTTAGAGCAACATATGTTTCCATTCAGGTTACATGTTTATCAGGGAAGGGCTTGCATTGCATGTCTCAGCAAGACAATGCTGCACTCCACTGCTTCTGTTATAACAGCATGGCTTTATTCTAGATGAGTCTGGGTGCTGAAGTGACCTGCCTGCAGTTAAGACCTGTCACCAGTTGGAAACATTTGGTACATCTCACGAAATGAAAAGAACCAGGACTGTTGAACAGCTAGAATTCTATATCAGTCAGGAATGAGACAACATTCCTCTCCCAATGGTTCAAGAACTGTCTTATCTTTTTCCTGATTCCCTGAGTCTGTAAAGACTGTTGGCTCAAAAAGAGAGAGTGTTATACTGAGGTAAACATTCCTCTGTCCCAACTCTGTTGAGACTTGTTGCTGGCATCAAATTTGATTTGCATTTACACAGCATCCATTTTTCCCTACATTACTTTTATAAACATCAGTGCCTCCCAAACCAATATTACAGGATAGTTATCATGTTGAGGACTGATTCTGAATATGTAGTCATGCATATGCAGAGGACTCTGTGCAGTGCTGTGACAAACTCAATACAACCCATGATTGTATCGTACAAACCACTTTTAGCAGTGGTAACTTGAAGTAAATGTTTTTTCGGTATCAGTCTCTCACATCATTGTGGAGGAAGCTTCAGTTCATTGACGTTTTGGGGCATTTTTTTATGTACATAATACTTTTGTAAGGTCTCACCGCAGCATCCCAATTGGACTGAGGTTTGACTTAGCAATTACAACACCTTGATTCTTTTCTCTTTCAGCCATTCTGTTGTAGATTTGCTGTGTTCTTGGAAGCATTGTCCTTTTGTTCAATTACATCTCCAGAGGATCAGCCAAGCTTTACAGTAGCTGCCAGACAGATGGCCTCACATTTGACTCTAGTAATGTTTGGTGTGAAGAGGACTTCATGTCCACTCAGGTGCCCAGGCCCTGTGGCTGCAAAACAAGCCCAAATCATCACACCTGACATCAGGTGTTTATGCTGATATATATCTATGTCTATTCAAAGAACACGAGTTTAGTTCAGATGTAACTTTACAAAGCTAAGCCATGCTGCCATGTTCTTTTGATGGAGAAGAAGATTTTGCCCCAGTATACCTTCCATACAAGCCGTTGTTGTTTTAAAGTTATTAATTTGCACAGCTTTAATTAAAAATAATAATTAAAAAGATATTTTACACAAACCAAAATCGGTTTCTTAACTTGAATCAAGGTTATGAAAGCATGCTCATTGTGCAGATCTGACAGACCATTTCTGAGTGTCAGCAAAGCACAAGTCAAGCCGGTATACCTGTGATTATGCCCTCTTTACCTCATGTATGTTGGTGGTTTAATAGATGTATTTACATCTTAACTGGCTTCTGTTTGTTGTGAGTTTGTCAGTTCCTTACTTCTTGCAATTTGCGTTCACGCAATCACTGCCAGAAGTGATTAGTCATGAATAATGCATTTCATTTTTTAAATTCAACACTCAGGGTTTGATTTGCACAGTTATATTTTTTCCTCATCTCCCTTCATTTATCCCTGATAGTCCGCCTCCACCCACAAACACCAGTAATTCCACATTTGTGTTAAATAATTCAAATGGCACGATAATCAAATGGAATGGATCCCATAGTCTGTGTATTTACTTTGTTTTAACTACTGTCCCGTTTTGCCTGTGAATGATATCTGGGAGGCAACCTCCTCGCAGCTTTTTTTTTCCTTTTGTAGCAGGCGGTAGGATGTGAGGCTGGCAGGCCAACAAGAGCGGAGAGCTGTGGAACAAACCAATTGCTCCTAGCAGTCCCTGGCACAGCGATGCGGGAAATACTTTTTTTTTGGGTCTCTTATCAATCCACATATGCCGAGGACGCAAATGGGGGAGTGTGTTGGTTGAGGGGCTGTGAAGGAGGGGGACTCTGATGGGATTTTCCCCTCCATGACACTGCTGCGTTCAGTGCTTGCGTCAATGAAGCCAGCTTAACATGCTTAATTATATTATGTAAGCTGCAAGATCAAGGAACATACAGAAAGCCAAGTGCAATGCAGTGTGTGTCTGTGTGTGTGTACTTGTACTTGTCTCAGGGACACATCTTCAGAAATCTTTCCTTCTGCATTCAAAATGAAATCAACCTCGATATATTCTGATGACGTCCGGGATTAAAAGAGCATCTTTTGTCTAAATTCTGCATTTCTGAATGCTACATTTCAATTGAACCCCACAAAAACAGAGTGTTCCTTATATCTTTGTCACATAAAGTGACGCTAAATGAGTGCCTGCTTTTGCAGGACCTGATTTTTGCAGTTTTGGATGGTTCCATTTTGCATACTTTATTAATAAAACATGTACTGGAGCTGTTAGGTGGCACAGTTCACATTCTTATCAGCATAATGCAATGCCCAGAATTCCTCAAGTATGCTGTAGCCTCCATAGGGAGAAAAAAGATTTGATATTATAGATGTTTGTTTCGTCAGAGTGCCCACTGGAGGTAAGGCCTCAGTGATGGAAGATTTGAAGGTTTGCCATGTCTCTACAAATTTCCCATAAAGCCGGTTTAAACTTCAATATGCACAAGGAGTGTTTCTTTAATTTATAAAAAGGGATTGCATATCATAACAGGGAAAAATGGTTTGCCTTGAATGCTCTCTTGCAATGCATGTGAAACCCACTGACTGACAACATACAAAAATGCACACAAATCTGCACATTTATTGCACTCTTTAGCAATAGTTACATTTTTGCTCTTAGTTTTGAAGCAGAATGAAGCATAGTTTTAATAGTCAGAATAACAGTAGTGAGACTAGACCATGGTTTCCTTTATATTTACTCTGCTAAAGAGTCAGTTTCCACTGCCATATGGCTTACAGAATTATGAAACTCAATACTGAATCAATGAGCCATGCAAAGGCACAAATTATCCAGGAAGTCATTTCTGTATTGACTATAGTGTCATTAAAGAGACTGTGTCAACACTGCACTCATTGTCTGAAAAATGAAAGCTGAAACCTTGTGCATTGCATTTGATTGCTTACTGGTCAATATTTCTGCCTTTGTTCAATATTCTACATTATATTCCAAGGCATCATGTAACCCTTTGGGTGTCACAGCCCAGGCCTGTCTAAGAGAAAATCATCAAATGCCTCCAAAACCTTTCATTGTCTTTTTCTGCTGTTTGTGAGAGCACATGATACACTTTAGCAAAGGAAACCTGCAAAACTGTGAATTTTTGATGTGAGATGTTAAAAATAACAGCCAAGAATAGTCGATAAGGGAGATACATTCCCCGGGACTATGGGTCTTACAAGTTGACTGCACAGTAATTACATCTCCGGAGGATCCAGGAGAGGAAAGTTTTCAAAAATGTGGGGGAGCTGGCGAGGCAAAAGAACTTCATGCTCTGCAGGCTTCACCGTACTCTCCTCCCTCTTGAAACAAAATCGGAATGCTAATGTCTCGTCAGAAAACAGGTAAGGAATTCTAGTCAGTTTGTGCCAGATCAGTCATCCCTTCTCACTTATGTTCCTTGTGTTCTTCCTTTCTAAACACAAAATAAAATGTTTTGCTCATTTGGTATATGTCAGTTTAAAAAGAGATGAATCCGTGCTTCACATTAGACAAATAAAAACGAGACACTAGAATACATTTTCTAACAAACAGTGGTAAGTTTCTTAAGTCTGCAAAAGTTTACATTTACAGTTTCTTATGTCTGTCACTGGTGGCTTGGATTTAACACAGCGGACCTGTGTTTTGTTGGAGCAGCCCAGGGAAAAACAATATAAATATGTGACTGAAAATTCTTATTTAAAGACTGAAATTATGTTGGTAAATAAAAAGTGTGACAAAATTAACATGATTAACAGTTCTAAATCTTTAATTTTATTTAATCAAATACAGTTGACCTTATCAAGTATTTATCACTTCTCTAACTCATCTCATTTATGCAGTTACACAGCATGTTCTTCTCTATCTTTGGAGGAAAACCATTGCTACTTTTAATACAGACTAAATTCTAAGTCCCAGTGGTTTTTGTTGTTGATTCTCTGTGTAAAGTATTTGTGGTTATTCCACACTGGACCCTGGTGTAACATAAAGTACTGCTGCTTGTGTTATTTATTTTACAATGTTTGTATTATTTCATAGAAGACTCATAAATGTTTAACACATATGGAATGGACCAATCCAAAAATCAGAGCCACTTTATGCAGTGTATAGCCAAGTGGCATAAAAAGAAAAATGTTCCTTTTTTAAATTTTTTTCACACATTTCATGTACATTTTTGTTTGGATGATAGAGTGCAAACAAAAAATCTTTCTCTCTCTCTGCTCTTCACTTCTCAGTCTTACGCTGTGTGCATTTCTGTGTTGTTGTTGTTGTTTTTTTTTTTTTACCTGTGTTTATGAACTCCTTCAGGCTACTTAAGGCTAGATTCCTGGAACCCCTCCATCATCACTGCTAAGACCAGCTCTCCCAACCAGCTACCTGCACAAGTCATAACAGTAACAATACAATTCCCATTCAGTTCAGTTGAATGTTACAGGGAGTGCAGAATTATTAGGCAAGTTGTATTTTTGAGGAATAATTTTATTATTGAACAACAACCATGTTCTCAATGAACCCAAAAAACTCACTAATATCAAAGCTGAATGTTTTTGGAAGTAGTTTTTAGTTTGTTTTTAGTTTTAGCTATTTTAGGGGGATATCTGTGTGTGCAGGTGACTATTACTGTGCATAATTATTAGGCAACTTAACAAAAACAAATATATACCCATTTCAATTATTTATTTTTACCAGTGAAACCAATATAACATCTCCACATTCACAAATATACACTGTAAACCCGAACAAGTTGACTGAACTTAAAACTTTTGTGGAAACTGATTACCTCAAAAGATTTAAGTACAAAAACTCATATCTTCTAAGTATGGGGTACTCAAAATTTGTATTTATTGTTAACCTAAAATTTTTAAATTATATTTTATATTTTATTAATTGAGCTTTACTCAAAGACTGTATACTTTAATTTCAATATTTTTGTGTTTCGTGTAGTTTATTATTTTGATGCAACACAATGCAATTATATTACAACCTAAACTCAAATTATCTGATTATTAATTAAAAGATATTTATGTTGTGAGTGTAGACTACTAAAAAAAAAAAAAGTACGGAAATTCAGTTACTTTACATTTTGTTTATTTAACATTTTTTCATGAAAATTTAAAAACATCACAAATGTTTTTATAAAACAACTAACATGGACATCGGCACCATAAAGTGAGCATTATAAATTCTGTGTAGAACATTTATCTTTTTATAAACTCACAAAGGACGACATCAGTCCTAATTGCATCTTTCTCAAAATACACAAAAATGCAAAACTGTCATGGTCTCCGCCCCTCGTCAGCTGACAGCCGTCAGGTGTTTTGTTTTGTTTACCTTTCTCTCTCACCTCTGCTCTCCCTTTCTCTCTCGCCCTCTTCCATTCTCTCTTTCTCCTGCCGGGGCGGAGCTCAGTATGGGCTCCTGCCCCTGGCCTACGCACCTGGAGGTGATCAGCACATCTGTCGCTGATCATGAAAGATTGGAACCCTTCTTAAGAGGGCGAGTCTGCTCTACTCGTCGCTGGATCGTTGAGTCATCAGCGTCAGTCGTCCTGTATTTTGTAGAATCAGTTTATGAGCATGTCTGAACCAGGAGACTAATGGTTTTTTTCTGCCTGTGCATAGATTGCCTCTGGACTTGTTCTTCCCCTGTGCCTGGCGACTGAACGGGAGCAAGAGAGATAAAGGAGAGGAGATGTGCTAGGACTGAATGGAAACTTTCCCTTCCTGGACTCCTGCCTCTTTCACTCCTGGACCCTGGAACCCCGGCACCTTTTTCTTTGGACACTATTATGTATATATATGAATTCCACTGTAGGAAACACTGTAAATAAATGCACCTTTTGAAGACACTAGTGGTCTGCGCGTGAGTCCGATCTACGAAACGTGACAGAACGATCCAGCCACAACATGGACTCAGCAGATCAGAATACCATCGGTCAGGCACTGGCTGCCCAAGAAGCGGCGCTGACTCGCCACGAACAAATGTTACATCAGCTGCGAGGTGAGATCGCTGCACTAACTCAAGCTGTTTCCGGTTTGACTACGCCAGGGGGAGTACAGCCAGGGACCTCCCAGCCGGCTCGCCCTGCCCAGCAGGAGACACTCGCGGCGGCTACGGCCGGTCCCTCATCGGCAGCCACCCCATCCTCTGACGGTCCTCTGCCTTCGCCTGAGCCCTTTTCAGGGGAGACAGAGAAGTGCTCTGGCTTTCTGGCCCAGTGTTCATTGATTTTCCGCGAACAGCGGCGTTTTCATAACAATGACGGGGCAAAGATTGCGTTCTTGGTACAGATGCTTCGTGACCGGGCTTTGAAATGGGCCCAGGTCGTGTTAAACTCCAACCCGGAGATCTCTTTTGAGAGGTTTGTGATTAACTTTAAGACTGTGTTTAATCAGGGCTCTGGAGTCGAGGCTGCAGCGCTCCGCCTCCTTAACTTTAAGCAAGGTAAGCGGAGTATGGCAGATTATTCAATCGACTTTTGGATTTTGGCAGAAGAAACCGGCTGGGGACCGGATGCGCTCAGGAGCACATTGTTAAATAACATCCGGGAAGATCTGAAAGATGAATTGATTATGCGGGACCTACCCACTGCTTTTGACGAATTGATGTCGTTATGTATTAAGGTGGATGAGCGGCTACGAGCTCGTAGGCAAGCACGGAACTCCAGTTCCCAGGAGGCCGCAGGACCGCGATGGGCGGAGGCTTCGGCCGATTACCGGTCCTCCCGGACATCAGGGGGCGCCGACGGAGAGGTACAGCCCATGCAAATCGGCAGCTCTCACCTAACTGCTGCAGAACGTCAGCGACGCATCACGGCCGGTGAGTGTCTGTATTGTGGTAATAAGGGACACATGATTGCCTCCTGTCCGTCGCGAGCAAAAGGCCGCGCCCGCCAGTGATGGTTGGAGTACTGGTGGGCGGTTTGAATCAGGATAAATCTCCTCCACGTTTAGCCCTGCCGGCTAAGCTTCTGGTTCATTCCGAGTGTCATTCACTTTCTGTGCTTATTGATTCTGGAGCAGAACAAAATTTCATTGACTCTGAACTAGCTAAACGACTCTGTGTGACTGTGGAGTCACTACCCCACGCCTTACGTGTCACGGCTTTATCAGGGCAGCGCCTCCCCGACATCACACACATCACTGAACCGCTCACCCTCACACTGTCTGGCAATCATTCGGAGGAGATTAGTTTTTTTGTTTTTCACTCCACTCAGACGCCGTTAGTTCTCGGTCATCCCTGGCTCCAGCAACACAACCCCACGATTAATTGGCAGAAAGGAGGCATTACGGGCTGGGGAGAAGAGTGTCATATGACTTGCCTTAAGGCTGCCGTACCTCCTAACAAATCTGTCACCGGCCCAGAGCCATCGCGGTCTTCCGACTTAGCAGATGTGCCGTCTGCTTACCACGATCTCGCCGAGGTGTTTCGGAAGGACCGAGCCCAGTCGCTGCCACCCCATCGGCCCTATGACTGCGCCATAGACCTGCTGCCGGGAGCTCCCTTACCAACCAGCCGCCTCTATAGCCTCTCGCTGCCGGAACGGGAGGCTATGGAGAAATATATAACTGAATCTCTCGCTGCCGGCATTATCCGGGCCTCTTCCTCACCCGTCGCAGCAGGTTTCTTCTTTGTGGAAAAGAAGGATAAGACCCTCCGACCCTGTATTGACTTTCGGGGACTCAATAACATTACGGTCAAGAATAAATATCCACTGCCCCTGCTCACCTCCGCTTTCGAACTTCTCCAGGGCGCCGTCATTTTCAGCAAGCTGGACTTGAGAAACGCTTACCACCTGGTCCGGATTCGGGATGGCGATGAATGGAAGACGGCGTTTAATACTCACCTTGGACATTTTGAGTATCTGGTCATGCCGTTCGGCCTCACTAACGCACCTGCAGTATTCCAGGCTCTGGTCAATGATGTTCTAAGGGACTTTATTAACCGATTTGTGTTTGTCTATCTAGACGACATTCTGATCTTCTCTTCCTCCCAGGCGGAACACGAGACCCAGGTCCGGCTGGTGCTGCAACGCCTTCTGGAGAACCGGCTGTTCGTCAAAAGCGAGAAATGTGAGTTTCATGTGCCCTCGGTTGCCTTCCTAGGGTACATAATCGAGCGGGGAGATCTTCGACCCGACCCTGTGAAAGTCAAGGCTGTTGTGAACTGGCCAGAACCAAACAACCGTCGCCAGTTGCAACGCTTCCTTGGCTTCGCTAACTTCTACAGGAGATTCATACGGGACTTTAGCAGGATTGCCTTACCATTAACTCAGTTAACCTCTCCCAAGCTTGCTTTTCAGTGGAGTGACGCTGTCCAATCAGCCTTTCAGGAGCTCAAGAAACGGTTTGCTTCAGCGCCCATCCTGGTCCAACCTGATACCACTCTTCAGTTCGTGGTAGAGGTCGACGCATCCGACTCAGGGGTGGGGGCCGTCCTTTCCCAACAGAGGGAAGGTAAGATGCACCCTTGTGCCTATTTTTCCCGTCGTCTCACCCCTGCAGAACGTAACTACGACGTGGGCGATCGGGAGCTCTTGGCGATTAAGCTCGCCCTGGAAGAATGGCGGCATTGGCTGGAGGGCACCACTCAACCCTTCGTGGTCTGGACCGATCACAAAAACCTGGCCTACCTTCAAACGGCGAAACGTCTCAACGCTCGACAGGCCAGATGGGCCCTGTTTTTCACCCGTTTTCACTTCTCAATCACCTACAGACCCGGTTCCCGAAATGTCAAGCCGGACGCTCTCTCCCGTCAGTTTTCCGCTGCTGACGAAAAGGCGGATCCGGATTCCATTCTGCCGGCAACCTGTACTATTGGGGTCATCACTTGGGAGATCGAGGCGGCCATCCGGGCGGCTCAGATAGCCGAACCGGATCCGGGAGGGGGGCCCGTCCACCGACTCTATGTTCCGCGCTCTGTCAGATCCCAGGTTCTGCAATGGGCTCACACGGCCCGGTTCTCATGCCACCCAGGGATACATCGCACCGTCAAGTTTCTCCAGCGGTACTTCTGGTGGCCCTCACTCACCCAAGATACTCGGGAATACATCACTGCTTGTACGGTCTGTGCCCGAAACAAACCATCGAACCAACCCCCGGCGGGTCAGCTCCATCCGTTATCCACTCCTTCCAGGCCATGGTCTCACATAGCACTGGACTTCATCACCGGGTTACCTCCATCAGCAGGTAACACTGTCATTCTCACCATAATCGATCGTTTCTCTAAAGTGGCTCATTTCATTGCTCTGCCTAAGCTTCCCACAGCTCTAGAGACTGCACGCCTACTCGCCACTCACGTCTTCCGCCTGCATGGGATCCCGGAAGACATAGTGTCCGACAGAGGGCCTCAATTTACTTCTCGGGTCTGGAAAGAGTTCTGCAACTCCCTGGGCGCAAAGGTCAGTCTATCCTCGGGTTATCATCCTCAGAGCAACGGCCAATCCGAGCGGGCCAACCAAGAACTGGAGACCGCCCTGCGCTGCGTCGCCTCCACCAATCAAACCATCTGGAGTGAGGAGTTGCCGTGGATCGAGTACGCCCATAACAGCTTGACTGCCTCTGCCACCGGCCGGTCTCCCTTCGAAGCTTCCTTGGGATATCAGCCTCCTCTTTTTCCTGCTGTGGAAGGTGAGCACTCTGTACCCTCCGTCCAGGCTCATCTGCGCAGGTGTCGCAGAGTTTGGCGGGCAACTCAAGCGGCTCTACTGCGCACGAAGGAGAACAACAAACGCATCGCAGACCGGCACCGGACTCCAGCACCCGAATACTCTGTCGGCCAGAAGGTATGGCTTTCTACCCGCTTTGTTCCGGTCAGGACTGAATCTAAGAAACTTACACCCACCTTCATTGGCCCTTTTGAAATCTCCGCCTTGGTCAATCCTGTCTCTGTGAAGTTAAAACTCCCTCGCAATATGAGAATCCATGATGTTTTCCATGTTTCACAACTCAAACCTGTCCGCTCTAGTCCTCTGTGCCCTCCTTCCAGGCCCCCTCCTCCCGCCCGGCTCGTGGATGGCTTGCCGGCCTACTCCATCACTCGCATCATGGACTCTCGGCGCCGTGGGCGTGGCTGTCAGTATCTGGTTGACTGGGAGGGTTATGGCGTGGAGGAGCGCTCCTGGGTCCCTCGGGCGGCCGTTCTGGATGTGCCCATGCTCCGGGAGTTTCACCGCCTGCATCCGGACAAGCCTGGTGGGTCGCCGGGGGGCTCCCGTTGAGGGGGGGGTACTGTCATGGTCTCCGCCCCTCGTCAGCTGACAGCCGTCAGGTGTTTTGTTTTGTTTACCTTTCTCTCTCACCTCTGCTCTCCCTTTCTCTCTCGCCCTCTTCCATTCTCTCTTTCTCCTGCCGGGGCGGAGCTCAGTATGGGCTCCTGCCCCTGGCCTACGCACCTGGAGGTGATCAGCACATCTGTCGCTGATCATGAAAGATTGGAACCCTTCTTAAGAGGGCGAGTCTGCTCTACTCGTCGCTGGATCGTTGAGTCATCAGCGTCAGTCGTCCTGTATTTTGTAGAATCAGTTTATGAGCATGTCTGAACCAGGAGACTAATGGTTTTTTTCTGCCTGTGCATAGATTGCCTCTGGACTTGTTCTTCCCCTGTGCCTGGCGACTGAACGGGAGCAAGAGAGATAAAGGAGAGGAGATGTGCTAGGACTGAATGGAAACTTTCCCTTCCTGGACTCCTGCCTCTTTCACTCCTGGACCCTGGAACCCCGGCACCTTTTTCTTTGGACACTATTATGTATATATATGAATTCCACTGTAGGAAACACTGTAAATAAATGCACCTTTTGAAGACACTAGTGGTCTGCGCGTGAGTCCGATCTACGAAACGTGACAAAAACAAAAAGTCAAATACTAATCACTTTTTTTTAAAATAGAAATGAAAAACAATTTTTTAAAATGGGTACAAAGACGATCAGCTTCCAAATAACCAGATAAGGCAGTCAAGTATAGGAAAATTAGGTAAACTGATGGAGTTAAATCCACCCAAAGCCTGTAGTAAACTTAAAGTGCTTAAAGTGCTTCAAACAAAGTGCTCAGTAACAGAGTGCGTGTCCTAACAAACATTGCCTTATATTCCTTAAGAGCATGTAGGCAGGGGTTTCAGGGGTTTGCCGTCATCAAGCCCCATGAAGATATTTTGGACTAAGGCAAATGTGTGAACCAGCTTCCTGGGGTAGTCTAAATGCAGAGCATAGATCAAGCCAAACAATAAAGCAAATGCATTTGCAAATCTGGGAATATCACGCATCACCTAGTCGCCTTTCACCAAAACAGCCATGCTTGAGGAAGTAAAATGGACTGGACTGGGAAGCGCCGTCGGTAACCACTGTGAGAAGGGCAACTGGAGTGTCAATGAGGGTCGACTCATCCAATGCGTCCGCCTGGAATAGACACAGTATCAATGGTAAATGGCCTGTATTTGTATAGCGCTTTACATATTCAGTCATCCAGACATTCACACACTGGTGATGGCAGCTACATTGTAGCCACAGCCACCCTGGGGCGCACTGACAGAGGCGAGGCTGCCGGACACTGGCGCCACCGGGCCCTCTGACCACCACCAGTAGGCAACGGGTGAAGTGTCTTGCCCAAGGACACAACGACCGAGACTGTCGGAGCCAGGGCTCGAACCGGCAACCTTCTGATTACAAGGCGAACTCCCAACTCTTGAGCCACGATCGCCCCAATTAAATAAGTAAGGTTGGTTTGAGAGAATGTGACAAGCATGACCTGTAATCTAGCAAAACATTCAGCAGTGTAGTGGGTTACTTTGTAACGAGTTAGGGTACTCTACTTTTTTTGAAAAATGTACATTAACGTGTTAGCTTCTTGCATTACATAATTTGTATTTTTATTATTTTTCTAAAAAAAACAGTAATTTTTTATTTCATGACTTTATCTCAAAAAGAAACTAAATCTTGACTTCAGCCTGGTTTTTGGGCCACCTGCAGCATAGCCATAGTGCTGTGATACGCCTGTGCCCTGCTCCTGACCTGTGTGTGTGTGGGTTTTCTACAGAGAGGGTATTTTGTTTGTACAATTTGGTAGCTGCTAGGGTATTAAATTGTATTTAAAAAAATCCATAGCATTTTATCTTACTGGCAGAATTTAAGTAATGCAAAAATACACTTACATTACATGTCTAAAAGAATTCTGGGTCCTCCTCCCGCAGGTATACAGGAAGAGCACGAAGTACTGCAGTGCGTTTCACGTTGATATCAGGCGCCTCCTAAAAAGGGAAAAGAAAAGTTCATTTAACGCAAAGTTTTCAGGTGTCATTCTTTGGGGAGAATACATGTTTATGAAACTGCATGACATCAGACTCTACTAAATTTTGGAGACTTTTCTTTTAAGATACAACCTTTCTGTCTCTTGTGACAGAGAGTATGTTTCTTAATCATTTGACAAAAACCCTACACAGTATTTTAAAATAGTGTTCTCCAGATCAGAGCTGTGATCTATATAGAACATGGGGTTCAAAGCAAGGAAAAATTGTGTGTTTATCAGTGAAACTTTTAATTTGTGTTAATTTTATCATTATCAATATATGAAATCTTCACCTTAAGGGACTTAATGAATGGTTTCTTCAATAGATCTTTCAACTCACCTGTGTTTACTGTCTCCACCTGAAATTAATTGCAGTCTGAATTTTTTTTTCTTCTGTCTTTTTGTCTTTGGCCTTCAGCCTTGGAAGAAAAAATAAAAATATTGAAAACCTTATCAGCACACTAAATATACAACACCTTGCTATATTTCAATTGTTTTAGATAGAAGTTGCCACTGCTAGCTAAGTCACTTTTGAATGATGCTAATGAGAAGAAAAAAAAAAAACAACCTGCCGAACAATGAGGCTGCTGTTGTAAAAACGCCAACTTTCTTGCGTTGGCAAGGGGTCGTTAAAATATCACTAAGACCCTTTCTTTATGTGTGATTCTTCGTAAAACTGTGTTTTAATCGGTTAAAACTGTAAAACTGACGACATAATCTATGTTTGAAAAAGAGCGCGAACAACCGCGAACAACTATTCACCACCTGGGTCTGTGCTTTTTAACACAACAGCGCATTCGAAAACAAGTTATTGGCTGCAACATATTAATATACTTGCTTTTTTACGGAAAAAATAAACATAACGAAGGTTCCGTTTTACTTACAAGTTTCTCCAAATGTGTTCTCCAGTCGCTCGAGAAGGGCAGCCATATTGAACAGAATTTTCTGTCAACGTCGTTCAGGTTAGAGAGAAGACGTCATGACGTCATGACGTCCACATGCGGAGCTCGGAAAAAAACATTTACTCAAAAATCATAATTAAGAAAGCAGTATTTACTCTTAACTTCTAAGCCGTGTACAATTATAACTGTTTGAATCGTTAACCGAACAGAAAAGTTTTAAGTTGTTTCAACTTTGTGAGGAATTTTAATTGTTATATCCACAAACTTTATAAGTCAGGTAGACTGTTGGGGTTTACAGTGTACATTTCTGACATTCAAAAACAAAACAAAAACAAATCAGCGACCAATATAGCCACCTTTCTTTGCAAGGACACTCAAAAGCCTGCCATCCATGGATTCTGTCCTGCATGAAAATCATGTTTTTCTTGAAGGATGCAGACTTCTTCCTGTACCACTGCTTGAAGAAGGTGTCTTCCAGAAACTGGCAGTAGGACTGGGAGTTGAGCTTGACTCCATCCTCAACCCGAAAAGGCCTCACAAGCTCATCTTTGATGATACCAGCCCAAACCAGTACTCCACCTCCACCTTGCTGGCGTCTGAGTGGGACTGGAGCTCTCTGCCCTTTACCAATCCAGCCACGGGCCCATCCATCTGGCCCATCAAGACTCACTCTCATTTCATCAGTCCATAAAACCTTAGAAAAGTCAGTCTTGAGATATTTGTTGGCCCAGTCTTGACGTTTCAGCTTGTGTGTCTTGTTCAGTGGTGGTCGTCTTTCAGCCTTTCTTACCTTGGCCATGTCTCTGAGTATTGCACACCTTGTGCTTTTGGGCACTCCAGTGATGTTGCAGCTCTGAAATATGGCCAAACTGGTGGCAAGTGGCATCTTGGCGGCTGCACGCTTGACTTTTCTCAGTTCATGGGCAGTTATTTTGCGCCTTTGTTTTTCCACACGCTTCTTGCGACCCTGTTGACTATTTTGAATGAAACGCTTGACTGTTCGATGATCACGCTTCAGAAGCTTTGCAATTTTGAGACTGCTGCATCCCTCTGCAAGATATCTCACTATTTTTGACTTTTCTGAGCCTGTCAAGTCCTTCTTTTGACCCATTTTGCCAAAGGAAAGGACGTTGCCTAATAATTATGCACACCTGATATAGGGTGTTGATGTCATTAGACCACACCCCTTCTCATTACAGAGATGCACATCACCTAATATGCTTAAGTGGTAGTAGGCTTTCGAGCCTATACAGCTTGGAGTAAGACAACATGCATGAAGAGGATGATGTGGACAAAATACTCATTTGCCTAATAATTCTGCACTCCCTGTAGTTGTATGATTCCACTTCACAAAAACAAACAACCCAAGGTATGTTGCTGTCTGGTGAATATGCTCCGATGTTAGAGCAAAGTCATTGGTCCTCAATGAGGAAGCACTTGGCAAAAGTGAAAAGGAAGAACAAAGCTAATGACCACAAAGAGAGAGAGAGAGAGTGCATCTTAATGCATCATGGGGGGTCTCCCAGCAGTATACAGCACTATAGCTAAAGGCTGTGTAAGCAAGAATTCATTGTCTTTACCTCTCATTCTCCTGTGTGGTTTAGATTCCCCATGTGCCTGCCACTCGTCTACCCTGCTGAGTATTCGGTACCTAGATGCTTTCTTTTCACTGGCCTGTGTCTCACCACCCACACACCACCTCATCCTCCGGCTTCTGAAAAGTAACTTTGAAAATAAATCCCTGAAATCTCTTTTGGTGTCCTGAATTCTGCAATTTTTTATTTGACCAGATTATAAAGATGGATGTGGATGAATGCCAGGACCTCAAATTTAACAACCATATCTTTTTATTGATCCTGTGGTGGCTGACTGGTGTGTCATATGTCACACTGTGCTCTCTACATCTTAAGGTATTTGTTGCTGCAAACCCTGACCAACAACCTGTGTAGGAGCACAAACAGTTCTCCTTCTTTTATATATGAAATATTTAATTACAGTAATTGCTTTGGCCAGAGGCTCTTTGCCTGTGAGAATCCTGATTCCTAATTTGCATTTAAATAGAAAAACACTGACCAAAATATTTTGCCAGTGGATGGGATGACTTTCTTTCAGTTGGGGTGATTTGCTATGATTTAGTGCTTTTGAAATGTTTGAATTGCGTATGTAATGATTACTGCCCCTCTAGTGTCTTGTTATGATTGATTGTTTGATTGCATGAGGAGCCCTTGTTTGCCAGGTAGGCGAACTTACATTTGCAGTGTAGATTTTTTTCTCTCTAAATGGACAAGTCTCAATTTTTACACTCCTGGGCTACTGAAGCTGAACATTCATTTCATCAGCTGAATTGGCAGTCATTTCAGGAAATCAAGTTCTTAAATTGTTTTGATTTAGACTAAAGGCCTCTCTTGCCTCCACGTTATTGTAGCCATTTTTGTTGGCTTTGAAATGGTAATTATGTCTTGTTAATGAATATTTACAGTTGTGATTGATGTGGAATGCACACAGTAATTACATCCAGGGCAGCTATATGCTGACTTCATTTTTTCAACAAGCGAATTTGAACTTTTGAGCTTCTCAGCAATGAGCGTGACACTGTAACATGTAAATGATGTGCAGCAATGTGTTATTTGTTAGTAGGGCAAGAAGGTGCAGATCTATATGCTGACATATATACAATTTAAAGGGTTGGATATTTTAGGGATAACTGAGATTAACTGTTGGAAATCTGGGGGTGTGACTGTGTTCTATCATGTATATTATAGGTTGCATTTAAAAGCTGAAATATTGGTCACACAAATATGATAAAAGAAAAGACACAAAACAACAAAAACTAAACTAAACTAAGGAAAAAATGCAAAAGTCAAAGGCAAAATGAGAGCTTAAGCTGTTTTTTTGATATGAGAACAACGTCATAAATAGGGATGGGTACCGGTATGGCACCGGTTCTGACATAAACGGTAGTAACCAGACCGAAACGCAGCGCACATTACGGTGCTTTATTTCGGTGCTTTTTTTCCTGAGCTGTGATACACTTTAGATTCTAGCCAATCATTTTACGTTTCCGAGGATAGTAGGCGGGTCCAGGTACTTACGTTCTTTTAGAGCAAAGCTACAGATTAAAAATGCCCAAGTCGAAGCAGTCAAAAGTCTGGCTGTACTTCACAGCAAAATATGCAAGCTCAGCAGCAACAAGTGCTTTAAGCTGATACTGTGCAAAGGAGGTAACACCTCAAATCCGATGAAACACCTGGCGACGTATAGCGTTTTTTTTTAAAAGCAGAGAAATGCGCCGTATTTGATAGCTTGCTGCAAGACCTCACACCGTGCACATCTATTGTGGGTGTGGTGCCTGTTATCGGACCCGGAGTTAGTAACATCCCCCAAAAACCCGAAGAGGAGAGTCCTGGCCCCTAGCCCTGCCAGTGTAGCAGGGTAATAGTGTGTAATTTACGTTGAGTAGGCTAACCACGTTATTAAATTAATGCATGTAAGGTGAACTAGCAAACATCATCATAGCTACATGCAGCTGTCCTCTTGTTTGATGGCAGATACTCCCTTCACCCTGGCCAAAAAGGCTAAAATTACCAAAGAAAAAGTGGGAAACAGTTAAACATGAGAGGTTTTTGGACAAAGTTGTGTTTTTTCCATTGATTAAGCACTGCTTCCAGCCAAGAGTGATACCATATATGCCCTATAGCTGCAGAAAAGGCTAACATTGTTATCTTTTTACAAAAAAACAGCTTAACATGAGAGGTTTTTGGACCAATTTTGTGTTCTCCATTCTTTAAGCACCGGTTTGAGCACCGTTTAAGCACCGGCACCGTTTCAAAAGTACCGGTTTGGCACCGGTATTGGATAAAACCTAAACGATACCCATCCCTAGTCATAAACAGATTAAACAAATATACAATGATTAAAATGAGCATAATTGCTCGTTTTTCGACATGTCTCATGTGATTTGTCTTGTTACTTTCACCGAGCATAGTGTTACACGGGCAGGGAGTGAAGACATGACAGAAGGAAAATATAAAATAAAACAAGACTGAAATAGTGCAGAAAGAACAAAAACAATTTTTTGGAGGAGGTTAAAGTTCAACTTTTGCTCTTTTAGGTCACCAGTATTTTTGATGGTGTTTTGAACTGAATTTTAAAGCACAACACTACAGTATTGGTATCGATCAATGTCATTCTGTAAAGGCAAGTACTTACAGAATGACACTGAAATCTAAAAATAGACAATTAAAACATATTAAAGTGAGTGGGGCTGCTCATCATCCCTTATTTGATTGGGCACAGACTAGAAGCTCTTCTTTTACTGGAATCTAGCCATGTTTTTTCACTGG
Organism: Maylandia zebra; assembly: GCF_041146795.1. Classification (NCBI taxonomy): domain Eukaryota; kingdom Metazoa; phylum Chordata; class Actinopteri; order Cichliformes; family Cichlidae; genus Maylandia; species Maylandia zebra. Next base: position 9,767,996 of record NC_135186.1, read on the forward strand.
CTCCTGTTGAAGTTGAGTTTTGTTAAACTCCCCAGCACCCATTTTTTAAATTTTATTTTTTTGGTTTGTTGTTGTTTTATTTTGTCTGTTTTGGAAACGTTTTTTTGTATTGAGGCAGTGCTCATTGTCTTCCTGGGTGAGACTGCTGTCCCTGGGGAAGGCCATTGTCATGGGACTTTGCTTGGTCTGTGACAATGGTTACCATCCACAAAAACACCAGGAGCCAAGTGTTCCGACTGAACACTGGGTTCCAAAGAAATGACAAGCATTATTCACATCACTTGTCTGTTTAGCCTGATCACATAAATGACAAAATAATAAGAAAACAAATGAGACGTCTCTCCTTCAGCAAACAATTTTATATATGCTGATACCGTTAAACAGTGTCAAGCTAAGTGTGTCGCTACTCAGGTCCATTCAGTGATGAAATGAAAACTCATTTATAGCCAGATTTCTCTCACCAGCACTGACTGGTCAAAAACACAGTTTAATCCATCTTATAGCTTCATTGTGATTACACTTAAAAGAGCCCTAGCTGGTGGACATGCGAGCTGTCCTTCCATTCCAGAATGTCAGTATTTGAACAGCATCTGTTATATTCACACTGCTTTGATCCACCTGTAATCTGAGTGGTATATATACCTTGCTATCATAATGACTATGAGTTGGATTTAAACATGACGCTCACTGAATGGATTGTCTGCTTGTTTCATCAAAGATAAAAAGAAACCTATCAGCTCTGCTTACATATTCATACAGTAACTATCATCTTCTTTGAAGGATGATAATGGAATATGTAATTTATCTGCCACACAGAATATGAATACATATGGTATGTGTTAAAGCAAAGTATATTAATCTGGCAGAGGTATTTCTACCCATGATTATAGAACATGTCAGGCTAATCTGCAGACAAGATTTAGGATTTGTGGAGAAGACATAATAAGACTATTAATATTTTCAAAATCCAGTTCATGTCCATTATTCAAAGTAAAGAGCTTTTGAATTTCTACCTCTTTTTCATATATATATGTATCAACCCTGTTCTGTAAGATTTTGGTTAAAACAAAGAAACTGCAAGTAGAAAAAAAAGTTCTAGAAAGTGGATAAAAAATGATCAATTTTAAACTGTAGAACAAAAATGTTTGCTGGTAATTAGATAAGTAAATACAACTTAGAGATAAGGAAAACTCTTTACAATACATAGTTATTATACAGCTTTACCACTTTATGTACATCAGTGGAAAAGCAGATCATTGTATAATTGCTACAAGTAATTGTGTGTAGAGATTAAGAGAGGAAATGCACCTGCAATCTTGATTTCATTGGCTGATGACCTGTAACTAGAATGTGAATCAATTAATATCACACTCGTTATTAATGTTTACCCATGAAACTTTAAACTGCACGTTTCCTGACTTTTCTGAGGATGGGACTATAACGTAAGCACTGCCGCTGTTGGAAACTTAATGGAAAATTCTACAACAAGTTTTGATTTGAAGTTCCTGAGCTTTCAGCCACTTGAAAGCCCCAGAGATTCAAAATCATCATCAACATTTTTTTCAGCCCACATTTACATTTCTGTGTCTTCATGATCATTCTAAAAGAAATGTTGGCCCAGATTTTAGTTATCTAAGATGAAACTTTAAAAACTGTAATCTCAAAAATTCTTAAAAAGACAACAACAAAAAAAAATCACATCCAATGCATTCTTAACAGTCAGTGCATTCACAGTTTAAGTGAGATGAAACTGGGGATACTGGTTGATAAACCCAGTGTAGCCACGCTTTCATTGTTTGATAAATGGTAAATAGACTCATGTTCGCACAATAGAAACTATGTGTGCTGTTATCCTTATTCCAAAAGATGTTGAGAACTTGTCCTTTTCATTTAAAGCGTAAAGCCTCAGAAGAGCCCCTGAGAATAAAGGTTTGTGGAAAATACACCTGATTCTATTTCTTTTGATGCTCAGCATTGTTCACCTTCCTTTTCATTTCTCTTCACGTAACTGTGCTTCATACTGTGTGTGTGTCCTTTAAAATGAAAGAATTTGCTCTAGAGCAAGTTTTGAGGCATTTTAGAAATTTTGCAAGGCATTTCTCACATCGTTTTGCTGTGAATGCATGCTGCATAGTACAATACAAGCAGTAGCTGCAAATGAGCTGTGTACCGCCCTCTCTGTCAGAGTAGCGTTTCAGCTTGACCCTGACAGCAGCTGAGAATGCAAAAAAGACCAGTTTTGTGAGTAATCACAAAGACATAAAAGGAGAGAGATGTGGAAGAGCAAGCGATCTCTGAACTACTGTGTCAGCCGAACTGACTTTTCTTGGCATGGGTAAGGTGGTCGAAAGCTCTGACTGCCACGTGTACTACACCAGCCTATAATGGAAAGCAGAGTCATTATTATCTAATTGGGCAGACTAATGACGTGCCACAGAAAGCCATAAGGCTGAGACAGTCTCCTTCGTGCCGTCTGTTTTTCACTAAAGGCTGCTCTCAAAGGGACTGATACACCCTGAAAATTATTTTCCTCTAGGGTGTAAAAAGTGCCAAAATATTGCTCGAGTCAGGATGTCATTTGCCTGACTTACGTCATTTGCATTTTAGCTATCTGAAAATCAAATTATTTTGCCACAAATCCAGTAAAAAGTAGAAAATCTGAAAAAAACATTTAAATTATTTTCAAAGGGACATCTCACAATATATATATATTAGGGGTGCAACGATACACAAAATTCCACGGTTCGGTTCGGTTCGGTTCGATACTTTGGTGTCACGGTTCGATATTTTTTCAATACAAAAAAAAAATGTTCATGCCTTTTTAACTTGTTATTTATTAAAATTATAAATATATATTTTAACTCAAAAGTACAGTTTTTAAATTTAATGTTGCTGAAACAACAAAGTAATAAAAAAAATAAATATATCTGATTGAGGAATCACTCATCTTTGGAAAAGAGAGTTTATTACAGAGAAATGGCTCTTTTCAAAATAAAAGCTATACTATACACTTCTTCTGGGCTATATATATATATATATATATATATATATATATATATATATATCCATCCAAGTCAGGGAGATAATCTGGTAAATGAGGAAGGCAAGCAGTGGTCAATGGAATTTAATCTACTGATCATTTATACAGGCTTCTTTATAGAGGGCTCCGAGTGTTTCAGAATGGAAACATAGGTGCCACCAAAGAAAACAAAGCTGGCAAGGACCTCAGCCAGTAGCTGCACTCCATAATGAGACAGGGTCTGATGTCTAACAGCCATTAGCTGTTTAATAAAGCCTGCTACCAGAGGGAGCACCGACTATAGCAAGTGGACCTTGTAGGGTAGTTGGTTATCAAAGCTCACACCAGGTTTTTGCCTGTGTTTATGTGCCACTTTGATTTCACCAGTACAAGTACAGATACAATCCTTGACTGTATCAAAGAAGCACTGTGGACACAACACTTAGGAGGAATACTTAGTTGAAAGCTAGTGTGCAATCACTGAAAAAGTTTTGTAAAGTATAGGAGGACAGTGACCTAACAGCAATCTAAAGAGCTGACATTTAATGTGAGAAAAGACTGTTTTACATCAGAGGGATGTCACTGTGATTACAGCTAAGTTTTCTGCTGGAAAAAAAGCAGTTTCATTTGTTCATTTGGAAAAAAAGACTTGAAGTTATATGATAATACATACGATCTTTCACTTTGCTCATTAACCTTCCCGATGTTCACCGGCCGTTCCTAATAATCAGTCCTCGCTCTTGCTTTTTTCATTGAATATTCCAGTGTCCTTGAATTCCTTCCAGCTCCAGGGTGCCATTCTGTGCTGGAGTCTGACCTCAGACCTTTTTTTTTTAACAGCTGAATAAATTTTTAACATTGTTCTTCTACTACTGACAGAGGGCATAATAATGGATACAGTAATTGCCATTCAATGAGGGTGCTGATGACAAGGTAAATAAATTAAAGCCCTGTTGTGTCCATTGTGATACTAAGTAGCACCAGAATAACTACTGAATGTCAGTTAGCATTTCTTGTTGAAAACGTGCTGACACTTGGGAATTCAATTAAGACGTTGTTACTGTGGAATATTCAAATTAGTACTGTAGGACCTGATACTTACACTGGGTCCTGCTGCCTGTCAGTTCAGGTGGACATGGAATTTGACAATTTAAAATAAAAATTATGAGATTCACACCTATTCTTTTTGGTTCTAAATGTAATTTTTTGAAAGGTACTGCAAAATTCAAAAGGAAAATACAAATAATACAAAGTAGCATCTCCTATCATTTAACTTGCTCTGTAAATAGTCCACTTAGCAAATAATAATAATTTTATAGCAACCTATGTGGAAATAATGGTAGAAATTAGACAAAGACTTTGATACATACAGTAAAAAATACCAGCTAAATTAAAGTTTGAAAGATAGACTACCCCTTCAGTACCTAACAGTAGTTTGCTCAACTGCCTACCATTCATTAATGCCTTTACTTTGTGAATTATTAAAAAAACATGTTGGAAATTCTGATACTGATAAATTCCTTCCACTCAGTGAAATAAAACATTTTTTTGTAACCAGACTCTATTTTATAAGCTTTATAACCTGTATTATTAGTACTGTTCACTTTGTAACTAACCAGTTCTAGTTCTTCTTCCTGTCTCCCCTCTTATTTTCCTGATTTTCTTCAACCGTGCTCAAAAACTTTCATTTGTGCCTCTTTCCCCACGCCCCTCCTCTGCAGTGTTGGGGTTGTTAATCAAAAAAGTAATGTATTACATATTAAGTGTTGTTTTTCTAAAAAGTAATGCAGTACGTTATTTAAGTACTTTGCAGCAAAAGTGATTTGTTGGACTACTCATTACATTACTTTCAAGTTACTCGTAATTATATCAGAATCAGAATTACTTGCACTGCAAAGTGTGTAAATGAGGATTTGTTGCAGTGTCATGGTGGAGGCAAACAGCGGTCCCACACATCACTGAAAATCACTGTTGCAGTGGGGACAGACACACACCCTTTCTTTTACTGTTTATGCATGAGTACAAAGCTACAAAGCAAAGTTGAAAACCAGCCTAAAGAAATTCCAAAGTGATCACCAGTGTGATTTAAGAAATGGAGGCTACAAAGCAACAAGCTTGACTGCTCATCACTGCTTTTGTTACCTGCTGAAGTGCAGGTTCGGAGTGGGCATATACTCAGCTTTAGCATTACTTTGGGTTCCTCACTGTTAGGTGATGGCTGTGTGCGGACAGGGATAGGACCCAAGATGCAGACTCCAGAGACAAACTTAATCCAAAACAGCTTTAATGCTGAACGCAAACATAACATAACTGGAAGAAACTCAAAATAAACTAACACCAGTGGACTGGCAAAACACACAGCAAAATAAACGGTAGATCGCGACATGGACACAGAGAAACACAGGGCTTAAATACACAGAAGGAGCAATCAGGGAATGAATAACAGGAGGGAAACACAGCTGGGGCAAATCAGAACTGACGAGACAAAAGGAAGCGTAAACTGAACACACTGAGATAAGACCGAGACCTTCAAAGTAAAACAGGAAACACATAACACAGACTCACATGCAGGCACTACAGAGGGAACAGAGACGTGGGACCAGGGCAGACACAAACACTGACTGAACACGGGGATATAGGAACTAAGGATACACAGAGACGCGAACTAGACAAGGGGATACAGGTGATAGGGGAGACAGAGCAACTAAAGAAGACAGAAATAAACCATAAGACAGAACTCAAAGAAACCAAAGACTAAAAAGTACAAATAATATAATGAACTCAAATACATCCTAACAGTACCCCCCCCCCCCCCCCCCCCCTTAAGGGCTGGCTTCCAGACAGTCCAAACCAAAACACCAAAACAAAAAAAAACCCAACCAGGGCGGGCGGCGGGGGAAACAGGATAGAGGGCTCGAAACAAAACCAAACAAGGAGCCAGAAACAAAAAAAAAAAAAAAAAAAAAAAAAAAAAAAAAAAAAAAAAAAAAAGAACAATGGAGCCCAGAAAGCAACAGAACAAAAACAGGCTCACGACAGGCGCAGGCGGCCAGGAAAAACAGTTCACAAAAAGTTCAGGGGGCCGACCCGGAGGCTGACGGCCCAAGAGCCCAGAAAACAGTTCAGGGGGCCGGGCAGGCAGGAGACACCGGCGGCGACGGAGTAGGTCAGGAGGCCGGCCGGGCGGGAGGCACTGGTGGCGGCGTAGATCAGAGGGCTGTCCATGACGGCAACGACGTCCAGTCATCGGCCGGACAGGACGTGCAGGACGGACAGGACGAGCAGGCCGGACAGGACGAGCAGGCCGAGCAGGAACAGACAGCATGGAGACCTCAGGAGCAGACGAAGCTGAACACTCGGAGGCCGGACCAGGCGGAGCTGCAGACTCGGGGGCCGGACCAGGCGGTGGAGCCGGTGGTGGCTGAACGGCCTCGCCAGATCCATCAGCAGACACTGGGACGTGCTGGCTGGGTCCTCCCGGACCCCCAGCTGACAAGGCAAGAGGCTGAACGGGCCCCTCGGACCCTCCAGCGGAGACAGGTGGCTGAACGGGCCCCTCGGACCCTCCAGCGGCAACTGGTGGCTGAACGGGCCCCTCGGACCCTCCAGCGGCAACTGGTGGCTGAACGGGCCCCTCAGATCCTCCAGCAGGAAGAGACGGCTGAAGCGGTTCCTCGGACCCTCCAGCGGAGGCAGGTGGCTGAAGCGGTTCCTCGGACCCTCCAGCGGAGGCAGGTGGCTGAAGCGGTCCCTCGGACCCTCCAGCGGAGGCAGGTTGCTGGACGGATGACCGAGGAGAGGAGTGACGATGGCGTCGCTTCCTTCTAGATGAGGGAACTGAAACTGGCGGAGATACGGAGACCTCCTCCTCATCCGACCACATGGCCGCCAGGAAAAAGGCAGGCGAATGGGCAGGCGAACAAGGTCCCGGCTGGTGTGAGGAAGGAGAGGCAGTCTGAGGTAGCGACGAGGCACGTGGTGAGTGTGTGTTGTCCTGGGGCGGCGGTAAAGAAGTGGAGGTGAAGGTAGAGAGAGCAAGCTCGCCAGCTCTGACTTGCTCCCTCCAGGCAGCTATGGAGCTGCCCAGCACAGTGTCCATAGAAAACTGAGTAAGCCGAGGGTTGCTCCGAATGATGGCATCAACAGCACTTAGCCCAACTGCCATGGTCCTCAAATCAGTGGCCTGAGCAATGCGGTCAAGGAGCTTAATCATCCGCTCCATCTCAGCGTTAAATCCAAAAGCTGAAGAGTCTGCAGGGTCCATGTTCTGGTCGCGATCTTCTGTTAGGTGATGGCTGTGTGCGGACAGGGATAGGACCCAAGATGCAGACTCCAGAGACAAACTTAATCCAAAACAGCTTTAATGCTGAACGCAACATAACATAACTGGAAAAACCTCAAAATAAACTAACACCAGTGGACTGGCAAAACACACAGCAAAATAAACAGTAGATCGCGCCGCAGACACAGAGAAACACAGGGCTTAAATACACAGAAGGAGCAATCAGGGAATGAATAACAGGAGGGAAACACAGCTGGGGCAAATCAGAACTGACGAGACAAAAGGAAGCGTAAACTGAACACACTGAGATAAGACAGAGACCTTCAAAGTAAAACAGGAAACACATAACACAGACTCACATGCAGGCATTACAGAGGGAACAGAGACGTGGGACCAGGGCAGACACAAACACTGACTGAACAGTGTTTGTGTCTGCCCGGGGATATAGGAACTAAGGATACACAGAGACGCGAACTAGACAAGGGGATACAGGTGATAGGGGAGACAGAGCAACTAAAGAAGACAGAGACATAAACCATAAGACAGAACTCAAAGAAACCAAAGACTAAAAAGTATAAATAATATAATAAACTCAAATACCCTGGGTCAACGACCCAGGCATCCTAACACTCGCTAGCTTTATGTTAGCATGTGTATGCAAAGAGCCATTGTTATCTTAACAGTATTAGCTTTAACCTCACACACTTCTCCTTTTGTGCAATAAAAATATAAAAACTCCTCAAATGTTAAAGATCCCTCCACCTCCTCCCTACACATCAAAACAACTGATTGTAGCACAACTGCACTGGAAGCAACAGATACAATTTGCATTTTTCTTTCCTCCTATTTGCTTGGCATGCAGATAACTGAAGAAGCTTTGTAATGAAGTAATAACATAATTATATCTCTAGTTCAGAATTTATTATAATAACTCATACGGCTCATATTTGGATTACTGAATTTAGCACAGGAACTTGGGAGTCACACTACATTATATTTTTCAGCATCACAGAAAAATGCAAAAGAGGAGAAAAATGGGTACCACAGGAAAAGAAGGGAATACAAAAACGTAATTATTCAAAATCTGGAAAACACTGAAAGAGAATGAAAAAGTAAAAAAAGGACGCAAAAAATGAAATTGAGCATCGTCTTTTTTGCAAAGATGGAAGCTGAAATTGCAAATACGGAATCGTTGGAAGTCCAGAAACCACAGCGAAAGGAGATGATAGAAGCGATAGGAATAAAAACAGAAATGGTACACAACAAACACAAAAGTGTAACAAAGCACTCAAACATCTGACAAGGCAAGAAAAAGAAGCGACGAAAATGTGTTTTTTTTTTCAAAGTAAAAGTAAAAGCAGCAAAGAAGCAGCTGAAAAGAAGATAAAACAGTTCGAGAAGGAGCAAGAACAGGAGAAGAAAGCCAAGAAAAAGAGTGGTGTCTTGAGCTGGTTCCAAAAGAAAAAATGTCCCAGTGACACAAAGGTTGAAGAGAATGATGGCTCGTGTCAGGTTAGGTTGAGTAATGCCTCCCCCTCGCTTCATCTTCCCTACTCTCACCCCTCCACCTTTAATCCTTCCCTCCTTTGAATGTTCCTTCTCTTCCCCATCCCTCCACTCCTCCTTCTTCTCTTTCCCCCTCTCCTTCTCTCAAGCTTTCATCCATTAACTCTCTACCTTTTACTTCATCTCCTCCAGCCTCACTGCCTTACCACCACCCTACCTCCATTCCCCTTCTATCTCTCCTTCAATCACCTTTCCTGTGAAATAAAGATTATGTTCTTCATCATCATAAATCCATCAATATTTCTTCATCTTTCTGCATCTGTGATGCTCCACGCTGTCGTTTTTGATTGCTGTGTAAACACTTATGGTCATGACTTAAAAAGGACTAAACTTTATTATTCGTGTATTTCCAAGAGTGTTATTATGTGATAAAAGTTTTCTAAGCTTTTTAATCTAATTTAACCATTATGTCCATGAGGTGAATAATTTTAATCATCCTCAGTCTACGGAGATCTAAAAAATACTGCAATTTCTTCTAATTGTGTAAACAAAAAAAATGTTTATTTGCATAAATTGAGGTGTTTTTCTCAATTTAATATGCTTTAATAAAAAATCAAAAATTCTATTTCTGTCTTTCATGCATACAGTATCATGAAACAAGCAGACTCAAACTAAACAAGCACGTTAGTTTATAAGAGGCTTTTTAATTTGTACGACATTCATGTGTCTTCATTTGACTTTCACTTTCTCTGTCCAAGCATTATTTGTAAGTCAGCTGTTTGAGACCTAACCGGTGACCCATTTTAAACTTAAAACTCTTCTCTCATACAATCACAGTTGTGATTATAACATAAGCCCAAGATAAAGTGTTTCATAGATGTTGAGGCTGATTCTCCATTAACACCTTTGCTTTCTGCACTTGACAAGAGCTACGTCCACACGTACCCGGGTATTTTTGAAAACGCAGATTTTTCTATGCGTTTGCACCTTCTGTCCACACGTAAACGGCGTTTTCGGTCACTGAAAACGGAGATTTCTAAAAACTCCGTTTTTGCATTTACGTGTGGACGAGAAAAACTGAGAAAACGCAGAAAACAGCGTCGAAGGTGTGCGCCTTTTTTGACGTCACACTGTGCGCCACGTTATTGTTTCGGTGAAATGAATTTCTACAATACTGTTACTGTTAATTGTACTCTGTGCAGTGTTTAAATGCTTACATATACACACATAGTTAGTGTCCCTCCACACATACGACTGGGTTCTGCTTCTATGCCCCAGCTTTGTTTACTATTTCCCACCGAGGCTTCTAGACTTCTGATTGGCCAACATTTCTACATGGTTAGGAATATATCGCCACCTTTTGCTTTGGCATGTTCCTAGCAGCGTTTTTCTTCATTTCTGCTTTTACGTGTGGACGGGATTATTTTTTAAAACGAAAACGGAAAATCTCAGTTTTCAAAAATACCCGTGGAAATTCAAATTCAAATTCAAATTTTATTTGTCACGTACACAGTCATACACAGTACGATATGTAGTGAAATGCTTGGACAACTGCTCGTGACCTAAAGAAAACAAAAAAGGAAAAGGCTATGAATAAGATAGGAAATAAATATGAAAAATTAAAAAGGGTAAATTTAACTAGGAAGGAATAAAATATAAATTAAGGTTAAAAATGAAATAACTGTACAACACAAATTAGAATGAAGGGTAAATTTAACTGGGAGAATAAGATAAAATATATAAATTAAAGTTGAAAATAAAATAACTGTACAACAAAATACACAATATAGAACTATATAAGAATGTATGAAGAAATATAAATAAATTTATACACAATAACAGCAGCATATACACAATAACAGCAGCGTGATTTAAGTAATGAAGTGAAACAATGTCCAGAATGTCCAGTGTGTGTAAGAACTGTATGTGTGGGTCAGTACTGTGTGGTGGTGTGATTGAGAGACCGTATCGCCTGCGGGAAGAAGCTCCTCCTCAGTCTCTCTGTGTTGGTCTTCAGGGAGCGGAATCGCTTTCCTGACCTCAACAGAGAGAACAGTCTGTTGTTGGGATGGCTGAGATCCTTCATGATCTTCCTGGCCTTGGTCCAGCACCGCCTGCTGTAGATTGAGTGCAGGTCAGGGAGCTCGGAGCGGATGGTGCGCTCAGCTGACCGCACAACCCTCTGTAGAGCTCGTCTGTCCTGCATGGTGCTGTTCCCGAACCAGGTTAAGATGTTTCCCGCCAGGATGCTCTCTATGGTGCAGGAGTAAAAGTTCCTGAGCACCTTGGAGGGCAGTTGGAAGTCTCTCAAGCGTCTGAGGTGGTAGAGACGCTGACGGGCCTTTTTCACCACGGTGTTGATGTGACAGGACCATGACAGGTTCTGCGTGATGTGAACTCCGAGGTATTTGAAGCTGTCCACTCTCTCCACTGGGCACTCGTTGATGACGGGGGTCTGGTAGTTCCTCTCCTGCTTAGTGCTGAAGTCCACTATCAGCTCCTTTGTCTTACTGACGTTTAGAAGGAGGTTGTTCCTCTGGCACCAGTTCTCCAGATTCCTAATCTCCTTCAGGTAGGCCGTCTCGTTGTTATCAGAGATCAGGCCCACCACGACGGTGTCGTCAGCAAACTTGATGATGGTGGTGGAGCTGGTAGTGGCCACACAGTCATATGTGTACAAAGAGTACAGCAGGGGGCTCAGAACACACCCCTGGGGGGCTCCAGTGCTGAGAGTGGTGGAGGCTGAGACATGTCCGCCCATCCTTACTGCCTGTGGTCTGCCAGTTAGGAAGTTGGAGGTCCACTGACACATAGATGAGCTGAGTCCCAGATGCTCCAGCTTGGTGGTGAGTGTGGAGGGAATTATGGTGTTAAATGCAGAGCTGTAGTCTATGAAGAGCATTTTAACATAATTCCCCCTTCTAGTGTCCAAGTGAGTGAGTGATGTGTGGAGGAGATGAGAGATGGCATCGTCTGTGGAACGATTTGGACAGTAAGCGAACTGTAGTGGGTCCAGTGTGTCTGGTAGTGAAGAAATGATGAAGTCTCTGACCAGGCGTTCAAAGCACTTCATCACTACTGAGGTGAGGGCTACAGGGCGATAGTCATTGAGAGAAGCAGGGTGGGGTTTCTTCGGGACAGGAACAATGATGGACTCTTTAAAGCATGTGGGGATCACCGACTGAGATAAAGAGATGTTGAATATCTCAGTGAACACAGGAGCTAGCTGGTATGCGCAGTCTGTTAGGATACGACCTGGGATGCCGTCTGGTCCTGCTGCTTTCCTGGTGTTCACTCTCTTGAAGGCTCTCCTTACTTCATGCTCGGAGATGACGAGCACGTTTCCGGTGCTGGCAGTATCTTCCTGTCTGCAGCCGTTAGCGCTGCTAACACTAGCATCGTTGGAGTCCTTAGCTGCAGCCTCGAAGCGAGCATAGAAAGTGTTCAGCTCGTCTGCCAGAGTCACGGCCGCGTTCGTCATACCAGTTGTTGGTGCTTTATAGTCCGTTATTGTCCTTAGTCCCCGCCACAGGCTCCTAGAGTCACTCTGTTGGAGTTGTGACTCTAGTTTCCTCCCGTAGCGCTGCTTCGCCTCTTTCACCGCCCTCCGCACGTTATATGACGCGGCTTTGTACGGGTCCATGTCCCCCGTCGTGAGTCCCGTGTTGTAGGCAGCGGTGCGGGATCTCAGAGCGTCGCGGATGGTTTTATCCACCCACGGCTTCTGGTTGGGAAACGTTGTGATAGTCTTTGTCTCCACGGTATCATCCGCTAGTTTCCCGATGAATCCCACAACCACTTCCGTAAACACGTTGACATCATCATCGGAGCTGTTTCTGAACATGCCCCAGTCTGCGTCATCGAGTGCGTCCTGTAACGCGGCCACCGATTGATCCGTCCAGCGCGCGACCTTCCTGTTTCAGCCTTTGTTTGCGTTTTGGGATGAGGAAGATGGCGGCGTGATCAGATTTGCCAAAAGGAGGGCGGGATTGTGCCTTGTAGCCGTCCTTGACCGTAGTGTAGCAGTGGTCCAGTGTCCTTTCACCTCTGGTGGGGCAGGTGATGTGTTGATAAAAGTTCGGCGCTGCGCGTTTGAGGTTGGCGCTATTAAAGTCCCCCGTCACAATAAGCGCAGCGTCCCGGTGTTGTGTCTGGTGCTGTGTGAGTGCCTCATGCAGCTCGCATAAGGCGGTGACCGTGTCCGCTTGTGGTGGAATATAAACGGCACTTATAATGACCGATGTAAATTCCCGAGGTAGATAAAAAGGACGACACATGATGGACAGTAGTTCCAGATTTGGTGTGCAGGAGCGTGTGAGAGGACGTGTACGTGTGGAAGTAGCCAAGATATAGCATATTAGAGCTCAGGATTCAAAACAGTAATAGGTAATATGCTGCATAGATAAACCCAGTAGAAACCCATATTTGTTAGGATGCCTGGGTCGTTGATCCAGGGTATTTGAGTTTATTTATTAATACTCTAAGTTGTTTTATTATGTATGTTGTATTCTTGTACAGCACTTTGGTCAACGCTCCTGTTGTAATTAAATGTGCTATATAAATAATTAAACTATTAAACTATTATTATATTATTTATACTTTTTAGTCTTTGGTTTCTTTGAGTTCTGTCTTATGGTTTATGTCTCTGTCTTCTTTAGTTGCTCTGTCTCCCCTATCACCTGTATCCCCTTGTCTAGTTCGCGTCTCTGTGTATCCTTAGTTCCTATATCCCCATGTTCAGTCAGTGTTTGTGTCTGCCCTGGTCCCACGTCTCTGTTCTCTCTGTAGTGCCTGCATGTGAGTCTGTGTTATGTGTTTCCTGTTTTACTTTGAAGGTCTCGGTCTTATCTCAGTGTGTTCAGTTTACGCTTCCTTTTGTCTCGTCAGTTCTGATTTGCCCCAGCTGTGTTTCCCTCCTGTTATTCATTCCCTGATTGCTCCTTCTGTGTATTTAAGCCCTGTGTTTCTCTGTGTCCGTGTCGCGATCTACCGTTTATTTTGCTGTGTGTTTTTGTCAATCCGCCGGTGTTAGTTTATTTTTGACCTTTTTCCAGTTATGTTATGTTTGAGTTCAGCATTAAAGCTGTTTTGGTTTAAGTTTCTCTTTGGAGTCTGCATCTTGAGTCCTATCCCTGTCCGCACACAGCCGTCACCTAACAGAAGATCGCGACCATACTATAGACCCAGCAGACATTGAACTTCAGGAGCGACGCCGAGCAGCCTTTGCCCAGCTGGAGGAGGAACTCCGCTGGAAGCCATGGCTCACCCCTGACGTCAGGCGCATTTTCCATGGCACTCGGCTGGCTCTCGGTGGTCCCCGGAGCTGTCAGAAGTCTCCACCTGTTGCTCCGCTGGCACTCAAGATGCGGCCGCTTCAGTTGGGAGTCCTCCGTGTGGCTTCAGGCGCTCACGCTCCATCCTCAGCGTCACCGTTCTGTGCACCGGAGGCTCAGTTGCTCACACCGCCAGCTACCTCTGCCCAAAGGAAACGGCGCTCACGTCGCCGTCATATGGACACGTCTGAGCAACCTCCGGTGGTGAGTCAAAAGGACTACACTTTCCAAACTCCACCTGAGCCGTTAAACGGTAAAGACTATGAACTCACGTCAGACACTTTTGGGATTTCTTTTCTCGACGAGGATTTGGATTGGGAGGCCAGTTTTGGTTTGAATCGTCCCGCGCTAGTTCATCACAATAAGCATTCGTCTGGGATTTTTAGTTCGAGGTCTGCTCGTTGGAGTGGGAACAAGCTAAAACCCAAGTTTGCCGAGTCTGTTTTTTCTGAGACTGTGAACACTGCTAAACCTAAGACTGTACGGACTGTTAAACGTGGTGGAAAAGGGTCGTCACCTATTTTTGATGAACCAGTTTTCAGTGAGCCTGCTCCTTTGCCTTCCGGTGTTCCTCCACCCAGGGCAGCTGCGGTCCAGCCGTCTCCTGCACCTGTATCAGTTCCTCGGGTGAGGGGGGCTAGGGCCCAGTTTGTCCCTGCTCCAGTTTCCAGGCCGGCTGAGGCTCTGCTAGTCTCTGCGCCCGTGCCTATTCCGCGGGTGGGAGCGGCTACTGCCCAGCAGACCCCTGGACCGGTTTCTGTCCTCGCTGGAGGCTCAGGTGAGCCCGTCCAGCAGTTTTCCGTAGGCTCGGAAGGCATAGCTCAGCTTAGTGCTCATCCACCACCTCACCCACCATTACTACCATCGTTACAACAGTCAATACAACTTAAACTTCTCTCCATAGCTCAAACATTAGCTCACCTGTCAGCTCAGTCACCTGCTCAGTTCTCACCTCAGACATTTGCTCCACCGCCTGTTCCTGCTGGAGGGTCCGAGGGGCCCGTCCAGCCTTTTGCCTCCGCTGGAGGGTCCGAGGGGCCCGTCCAGCCTTTTGCCTCCGCTGGAGGGTCCGAGGGGCCCGTTCAGCCACCTGTCTCCGCTGGAGGGTCCGAGGGGCCCGTTCAGCCACCTGTCTCGTCAGGTGGGGGTCCGGGAGGACCCAGCCAGCACGTCCCAGTGTCTGCTGATGGTTCTGGCGAGGCCGTTCAGCCACCACCGGCTCCACCGCCTGGTCCGGCCCCAGCCTCTGCAGCTCCGCCTGGTCCAGCCTCAGCCTCTGCAGCTCCGCCTGGTCCAGCCTCCGAGGTTTCAGCTTCGTCTGCTCCTGAGGTCTCCATGCTGTCTGTTCCTGCACATCTTGTCCGTCCTGCTCGTCCTGCTCGTCCTGTCCGGCCTGCTCGTCCTGTCCGGCCTGCTCGTCCTGCACGTCCTGTCCGGCCTGCTCGTCCTGCACGTCCTGTCCGGCCGATGACTGGACGTCGTTGCCGTCATGGACAGCCCTCTGAACTACGCCGCCGTCATGGACGGCCCCCTGAACTACGCCGCCACTAGTGCCTCCCGCTCGGCCGGCCTCCTGACCTGCTCCGCCGCCGCCGGTGTCTCCTGCTTGCCCGGCCCCCTGAACTGTTTTCTGGGCTCTTGGGCCGTCAGCCTCCGGGTCGGCCCCCTGAACTTTTTGTGAACTGTTTTTCCTGGCCGCCTGCGCCTGTCGTGAGCCTGTTTTTTGTTCTGTTGCTTTCCGGGCTCCATTGTTCTTTTTTTTTTTTGTTTCTGGCTCCTTGTTTGGTTTTGTTTCGAGCCCTCCATCCTGTTTCCCCCGCCGCCCGCCCTGGTTGGTTTTTTTTTTTGTTTTGGTGTTTTGGTTTGGGCTGTCTGGAAGCCAGCCCTTAAGGGGGGGGGGTACTGTTAGGATGCCTGGGTCGTTGACCCAGGGTATTTGAGTTTATTATATTATTTATACTTTTTAGTCTTTGGTTTCTTTGAGTTCTGTCTTATGGTTTATTTCTGTCTTCTTTAGTTGCTCTGTCTCCCCTATCACCTGTATCCCCTTGTCTAGTTCGCGTCTCTGTGTATCCTTAGTTCCTATATCCCCGTGTTCAGTCAGTGTTTGTGTCTGCCCTGGTCCCACGTCTCTGTTCCCTCTGTAGTGCCTGCATGTGAGTCTGTGTTATGCGTTTCCTGTTTTACTTTGAAGGTCTCGGTCTTATCTCAGTGTGTTCAGTTTACGCTTCCTTTTGTCTCGTCAGTTCTGATTTGCCCCAGCTGTGTTTCCCTCCTGTTATTCATTCCCTGATTGCTCCTTCTGTGTATTTAAGCCCTGTGTTTCTCTGTGTCCGTGTCGCGATCTACCGTTTATTTTGCTGTGTGTTTTTGTCAATCCGCCGGTGTTAGTTTATTTTTGACCTTTTTCCAGTTATGTTATGTTTGAGTTCAGCATTAAAGCTGTTTTGGTTTAAGTTTCTCTCTGGAGTCTGCATCTTGGGTCCTATCCCTGTCCGCACACAGCCGTCACCTAACAATATTTTTCATCTTTATCTAAAACACATGAATTAAAACTTACATTATTTGGTTAAACTATGTATTATGGAAGCGTAGAGCTGCCACCCAGGCAAAAGAAAAATAGAGCTTTATCACGTTATAACGTGAAAAGTTTATTGTTCTAGCAATATATTATCATGTTAGTATAATATACCTTTCACGTTTGAACAATATAATATGACATTATTACAATATACATAATTATCACGTTCCTACAATATAATTATCACGTTTGTACAATATAATATTTATTTATTATTTATATTTGTTAGAACAATAAACTTTACACGTTATAACGTGATAAAGCTCTATTTTTCTTTTGCCTGGGTGGCAGCTCTACACTTTCGTAATGTATTATGTAACTTCATTGTCACGGTCTGGGGGGCAGACCGTGGGGGATGTTGGAGAAAGGACCCAAACGCTGGACTTAGTGGAATGAACAGTGGGTTTATTTACAGTGAGGTAAATGTACACCACACATTAAATCTCCAAAAGTGCTCCCTCGACTCCCGTGACGTGTCTTCTCCCAAGTTCTGGTATCCCGTGCTCTCTGCCCCTGTGCCTTCACACACCCCGTGTGTCTTGCAGTCCTGTGTTCCACTCTCCTGAGGAAAAACACAGACACAGCCGTTATGGCACCAACTCCAGCAGGCATACACACTGACCAGCACTACAAACACTGACATGGAGTCTAACTCAACGATCCTGCGCCGGAGGAAGCTCCATCGCTCTGTTAAGTAGCTCCCCCGACGATCCTGATCAGAAGCAGGTGTGTGGGAAGCTAGGCGTGACCAGCAGCTGGCAGGGCCACACCCATCAGGCCTGCAGGTGGCTGTCCTTCATCCTCCAGCCACACACACACGTACACACACCAGCATGGAACACAAGAGCACAGTGCAGCAAACATACATCCAATACACTAATAACAATAAAGGTCCACACTGTTCACGAACCCCGAGTCCCCGGAACCGGGTCCGTGACATTCATTTTGAAAAGTTTTCAACTGGGATCTGATTGGAGGGAGGAAACTTGACCCGCCCTCTCCCAGAATGAATGGTCAGCAGAATGCATGTGTTTTACCCCCTTAGCTCCAGGTGTTGCGCCAAAAAGTGATCGTCTGCGGACAGACAATAGGAATAGTAATTAGTTAGATTACTCGTTTCTAAAAAAAAAGTAACTCTGTTAGTAACGCCGTTACTTGTAACTCCGTTATTCCCTTCACTGGACGTTACATTGGTTAGGTATAATTTTTTAATCCCAGGATTTAAAAAAACGTTTTTATAGTTGATTCTTCAAAATAATGTCACAGCACACCAGGCGGCATTTAAAGTAAATGCCTAGCAAAAGTTGCTAAGCATGCAAACAAATATAATAATGGGTGGGTGTTTTTCCTTTGTGTCTTTGCCTCTTGGGAGGAGACCCACGTTAACACCACTAACTGGGTGTAAATGTGTGAACTAGAGCCAAAAATAAAGTGTGAAAGATTGAGCAGTCGCTTAATACAAACTACATATTAACTGATCTGATGAGCTGAAGAAGCCTCTTCCAAAGTTTAGGCCCTTTAAAACTGTGGTTTCCTGTAAATTTAAAATATTAGCATGTGAAAGTTAAAAGGCCTGATGACCAGAGAGGCCAACAGCTGGAATAAGGTCTCAGCAAGTTTGCCATACAGCATTTGTAAGAATCATGTGAACAGTAAAATGTATAGGAGGGAAAAAAGAGACAACCAAGGCCTTATTTTACATACATTTACAATTAAGTAAGTATGCGAGATTAATGTGAAAGGTTCTCACCCACGGCAAAGCCTCATTGCTTAAGATTTTTAATAACATTAAGCATATAAATTGGAGACCTAAGAGTGCAGGTCACCCTTTTCCTGCCAAATCAACACTGTTTCTAAAAAACTGAGTCATACACACATTTCCCCAAAACCTCACATATGTCTGCCAGAATTACATTGTGCCACCATCCTCTATTGCTCATATGTTTGTTTTGAAGAACACTTCAAAGCTCGAGTCTGCTACTGGCTAGCTTGAATTCAGTCCTTGCACCATCTGCTGCTGGTATTACTGAAAACATGCAGTCTCTGTGCTATGAAAATGGTGCAGCAGATTTTGCCTCTATTTGCCAGTCCAAGTGTGTAAAAGCTGTCAGAAAAATATGAAAAGAAAAATATGCATTCCTGGTAATTATCGTGATGTCTTAAATTAATGTGCTAGTGTTAACCTTCAAGTAATGTGCAATCATTTCTTGGAAGATTTTCTTAAACTTGTATTTTGTGATTGTTTTTCTGTGCAGAAAAAACAAAAAACAGCTTATTAATTCATTCAGAATACATTTGGCAGTCAGCACAACAAACTACTCTAGTTATCCTAAAAGCATCTCTTGATGCACACTGGAATAAGTAAAGCAGCATAAATTTGCACGGGATGCTGTTTAGAGGTGTGCGTTGTTTATTTTGATGACAGAAACAACCGAAATTGTAAAGTTAAAGGTCACAAATAATTAGTTTGAATTATAAAGAGGTCAGCACAAAGCTAATGGTGTGTTTGGGTTAATGTCAAACTTCATTAAACATTGAACAAATTACAAAAAATTGGAACATCATTCCAATTTGTTCTTGTACTGTAATCAAGCTAATCAGTGGAGGTATTGAATCTGTTATGTGCTATTCTGGCAAATGATTTTTGCCTGAATTATACATTTCTCTAATATTTTACATGATTATTTACAATTATTTATTTTGCCATGCAAGGCAATGCTTTATTTCATGTTTGAAAGCACTGGGGGTTGGATGTATGGGTAAAAAAAAAAGGCCTTTTCCCACATGAAATTTGTTTTTTAGAATTGACAAATATACAGAATTTTTCATAAAAACACACTCACTTGTATTTCTTCTCAACATTTTAGATTGTGTTTTTCACACACAAAATGCGCTATTTACCATTCACAAATACTGTATCAGAGAGAGTTGATAGCCTCTATTTTGTAACGTTTCCAGACCTGAAACAACCAAATAGCACCTATTTTCATTTTTCCACTTCTCCAGTGAGTTTTTCGCCTTGAAATTTTGCTTCCTTATTGGTGTTCCGTTCACTGTCAAAAACCTGCAAATTAGCAGCATTATATGCAACAGATGAAATGACTAAACATGGAAGTGGAAATAAACCCCTGCATGTGCATACACGTCATGTGTAGCTTTGTAAACGTGACAAATAGGACACATTTGCACATTTTTTGTGTGTTTGTGTGCCTTGAAGTTACAAGTAGTGTGATTTGTTTTTACTGAACTGACCCCCATATGTGTTATGAGTAGTGGGCTCTAATAATACTGCATCCGTTGCAAGGATAGGATTAAGAAAACTAAACTTTTCTCACAGGTACCAACAGAGCCATCACTGCAAAATTTCTCCTTGTGTTGTTTCTATGGTAACCATATGACAAAAATGAAGCAAAGCACAAAGAAGAGTACCAATGAACATTTGAATATAGATCAGTGTAAGCCTGACTGACAGGTACAAAGTCATCATGCCACTTCCTGAGGTATAATTTTTTAAAACCATGACATTTTGCATTCTCTCCCCTGACAGTCCGAGGGAGGAAATGAGACAATTTGAAAGTACCACATGCATACAAGCCAGCAAAATTGACTTGTACAAAATTCAGGACAGTTGCTCAGAATGCAAACAGACAAGCGAGTCACCATCAAAGTGATTTGTCAAGGAGGAGATCAGACACGTGTGTGCCTAAAGTTCCGGCTTCACAGGGGGCACAGATTTTCTGAAGTGTGAAGAAACCTCCACATACACTGCAACTCTGTAAACGTTTGAATACATTGAGTGGAAGTTATGTAATGTAGTTACTGTCCCAATGCTCTTGCATCAAAGGCAAAGGCCTGAATTAGTTAAGTATACTCATAAAACACACGATTCATTCATAAATCATCAAAGTTACACCGCATTGTTAAAAATATGGGCAGCATTTCCTAAATCAACAGTTGATTTAGGAAATGAGGTAATGTGCTTTGAGAATTGCTCTAATACTGCTATGTGCTTACCAAATTAGTAGTCAGAGTGAGTTATTTAACCTGATGATGACATTAGATAAAACATTAAGAGACTCCCAAAATTATTATAACTAATTTCTAGAAGGAAATGAATGCCTGAACTAAATTAAAACCAAATCCACCCAGTACCTTTTGAGGGGTATTTAATTATATATAGTGTAATTTAATTCTGTCAGAATGACGGTGTCGTGACACTAGAACAATATTATAAAAACGTTAAATATTTACTGAACTAAAGGACTAACAGAGAAATTTTGGGGTGAGGTTGACTCTCCCAGTTTCTATGTGCATATCCAAACAAATATAATTATTGCAATAAAACATTTGCTTGTTGTATTAAGACATATTTGTATACTTGCAGTCTGTTGTACTTTGAAGTAGAACACTTGAAATAGAAGTGTTGTAGTCATCTTTTGCTTGTAAATTGGCTAGAGTTATGTGCTCTATAATATGCTGAGGCCCAAAAAAGCAATGGTAACTAAATAATATTAAACAAAAAGTACAATAACACAAAGCAAATGCAGACAAGCCATCTGGTTAGTAAATCAAAAAAAGTGATACTTGACAAAGAAGAAAGTCATGGTTGTCACAACTGGTTTGCCATTTTTTCCCCATATAATACATCTAAAAATTGTGAAGTCACCTGTTTCATGAGATGAAGTACAATAAATTATATCCAAAGTGGTCACCAACATTCACGGGTAAACTGCAACCACTGCACTGTTCCCTCAGTTTACCTTACCATGGGAATCTGCAAAAGAGGGATTAGTGGATGAACAGGCTGGGCAGAAAATACCATAGAGAGACTGAATATGCCGTTTTAAACCTCCCTGGGCTCATTACAACAAAGTCTCAGACAGGCACTCAGTACAGAGGCCAGTGTTCAGAAACTACTACTTTGTACACCAGAGGTTTTAAGAGCCACCAGTACTGACCACATACTAGGGCTAAACATAAGCTAAGAAATGTAGTTTTCTTTGTTTCTCTTTTTAAGCATATTGTTGCACCTGGGATCCCAATAAAAATATTTGTATTTGTTTGAATATAAATGAATATTACTTTTACATTGGTAATAATATACAGAATCCATGTTATGAATGTGTGAAAGGATTGCATTTAGAACACTTTCATTTTGAGAGCTTCCAATAGAAAGTGAACTAAAACAAATGGCAACATATTCATAAGAAGATAGCAGCCAGTGTCTGGCTATCTCACTTTAAATCAAAGTTTAATTTTGGTGTAACTCAGAAAGCTAATATTGCAGTCTAGCGGCAGCCCACTGAGCTCGACAATTCACAGAACATATTAAAGTGTGGGGCACAATATTATAAACACGGCTACCTGTATATTTAGGGACAACATTGCCGTTTTTTAGCTTATTATTCAGCATAACAAGTAGTGTCAGATATCTCTGGAACTGGCTCGCATGCACAATGCTGCTTAATTGCCTGGTAATAAGCGTGTAATGAGTTTCTGATGTACAGACTGTATGTCTTGGGATCTGGAAATATCACTCCACAGGAATTTAAGTGTGACAAATGAAGTGATTGTTTTTGCGTTTCAGGGCATCGTCAACCTCTGTGAGTTAGCCTGCCAATTTAAACTCCATTTTAGGGCTAGTCGGCACAGCACAAACAATAGATAATACAATTTTACGACTGTTTAGAAATCTATTATACTCGATCCACTTTTGAGCTCTGAGCAACCATTTGTTCTGCAATATTAATAAAAAAGAAAGAAAGTACATAGGATTTAATTTAAGGCCTGGGAAAAAAACAACAATCTTTGTAGATTCACAATAAAGCAGAAATAATTACATGTAAGCCATTTTTGGTAATTAAACGCCATGTTATTGTACCATATTAATTTACTTAAAGGTCCAGATTATGATGAATAAATACCCATACTTGGTGGAATTGCTAAAGAGACTTAGTAGCAATAAATCTCTTTAACATTCCCAATTGATTTAATTAGATTAAAAAAGAAATTACAGCTGGCATGCAATCAGCTGACGACGGGACCTATCAAGATCCAATCGGCAGCTCGATGAGACTCAATTAGGATTGAAGCGAAGAAGAAAATCGGCTTACACCGTCAAAGTCTTTGTTTAGTACAAGCTGATGTAATTGAAAAGGTTAAAACACATTAACTGACCACGACTCGACAAGTCTGAAACGCTTGGGTTCGCACACAGTGACACGCCTGCTGAAAGTCATTGGAAACATGTAGCAGATACCAGAAGTCAGCACCTCAGGACAGGTAGTTTTCTTTTAACGAAATTTAGAGTGTCGTATTTACGCAGTTTAATCGAAGAAAGAAAGCATGTCACTTCTAGCTTCTGGCTTTAGCATTTCTAGTTGGAAAGCAGTTGCTCATTTATCAAAATAGGTTGAAGGCAGTTGAGGTATCTCAAGAGTCGCTCATCAGTCAGTCTCTCCTGTGCCATTCAGGGCTCATATCGCCTAACTTCATCATTCTTATGCTCTCATTCTGCTTTGAAGTAATCTGACAAATGAATGGTACAAAAATGATTCCTCATCATCAGGAAGCGTCAGGTACATCTTCATTTGTTGAGCTGTCTTCATCCAAACCCTCCGTCTATCTAGCCCAACTCAAAACCTATCTATCAAATAAAACACTGCTCTGCACTAATGAGACTGTGCCGTTATGTTAATGTGCTGGGAAGCTAATGTAATCAAACTTCCTCATTACTATGTCTGTATTTATTCACAGTAACTGCGAGACAACAATGCCATCATGAGGTTTCCTGACAAGAAAAAGAAATTGGTGCTTATTATTTATTATTTATACATTTATTTACCTTTTTATTTTCTGAATAACTAGGCGTACAGTACTTACTCTTATTGCCCTATTGTAAAAATGTGAAAAAATGTCTACTCACTCAGTCATCAATAAATTATCTGGTGAAGTTGCCTGATTATCAGTACACAAATGTGATATCCTCATATATTGTTAATAAATGAGATACATGTATATCACACCCACTGCTAGCATTGTTGTTAATATTACTACTATATTGTTTATTGGCAGCATTACCATACTGTAGCCATTGTACTGGCATGGTTCTGAAACTCCATTTAACTTTAAAATATTTCTTCATGTATAATGCCTATTATACCCAAATTTACTCTGTATTTGTATACATGTGTAAATATGCATATATGTGCGTTTACATGAATATTTATGTGTATTTGTATATACTTGCAGATACTCGCTTACATCTGTATGTGTGTAGAATTATTATGTATGATTATCGTTTTTTTTACCCTTTAAGCTAATGGAGACCCTGTTGTAAGGGGCAGTGAGTCCTCCCTTTTCTGAATGAAGTACTTATCAGATGCTTTTGAACAAGTTTTAATTCCCTCAGCAGATGTGAGCTCTTAACAAGTGAGGCTGAGCGTGTCTGTTGGTCTCCATAAAATTCTGAAAGATGAGGTTGTATTTCTTTTTCTACAAAAATCTTGCCTCGTGCACCTTTAAGGTTTTTTTTCCACATGATTTTAGGGTGCTATTACGAGGTATTTTGATAGAAGTCTGGCTCACATTTCTTTCTCTGACCCTGCAGTATTAAAAGAGACAAAATAGTTTAGTTTTTATACGGTAATCTGTCTTTATGCAGCATTACTGTTAACACTCAAAACTCCAGGTCTAGGTATGGTATAAAACTTATCCTTTGATTTATCTCACACAATTCTCAATTAAGTCAGTGTCACAGAGGGATTCAGAGTGGACACTATTTTGTCAAATGACAGCAGGGTTTCCTTTGTGGTAGTTCATTAAAAAGACAATCCTGCTGTCCCATCTGACAACAAATCATATCTGTATGGTGGACTTTGACTTTTTTGGGGGTCGGATGTGTTAATTTACATAACATCTGTCATCTTTCTGATTTGATAGCTTATACATCACTGAGGCTAGAGGGTGTCACAAATATCCAGTGCGGGGTGATTATTATTCTAATCATGCATTGCTCTTTGAATTTCAGCCAAGCAGTTGCCTGCAAGGTAGACAGACATTTTCAGCTGAAATGTACTTGTGACATCTGGGAATGTATTAAAGAGGGTTTTTTTCTTTCATCTTGAGTGAAAGCAAAACAAGTGGCTGGAGAGAGAACGGTAGATGTATCTTAGCGACCAGTGCTTGGGAATAGCCACGTGCAGCCAAAGTTGTCATCCCATCTTCCTTTTGGAGGAGATGGAGGAAAAAATCGGCACTTTACTTGACAGAGCAGTGACTGACATGTCTGTGGTTATATTGCAAAAACTGGGCCTTAGAAATGTGAATGACCTATCACTACACTGTGTTTATAGAGAAATCTGCACACTGCAAAGTTTTTGTTTTTTAGAAATAATATCAAGTTGTACAGCATTCTACTTTTGTTTTCTTTGAGCAGAAGTATTATTAAGCTATTTTGTATTCACAGTGGATCTGAAAACCCACCAAGAGAGCTGACTATGATGTCATGAAGACAGATGGGTTACTAATTGGACAGTTTTGTCATTTTTCATCACCAATGCTACACAGATCCACAGGACTGGTGGGGGGTAGGGAGTGGGGAGGGGTATATGATATGGATACAATGACACATACCCTTCACTGCTGGTGCCCAACTGGCTTGGCGCATACTGGTGGAATGAGGTAGGATTTGAGAATTTGGTTTGAGGGTGGGTCACAAAAGTGCAGGGGGCAAAGCATATTTTTAACTGCAGGAATTTGAGTTTTTGGCTCATGCAAAAGGTGTTCAGTAGTCACTATTCAATAGTTTTTCAACAGGGGTTTTCATGTAATAATTTTGGAGCATATTTTTCTTTACTGGATAGTGCAGCGGAGATTAGACAGGTATGTGGGCATGAGCATGAGGACGCAAAGCTAAGCACCACAGGTCATTTAATCTTTTTAATTGCATTACTTTGTACTTAAAAGACACCAAACTAAAATGTTATAACTAGATTTATAATGTAATATGGATCTAACATCATATGGGATTTGTCCATTTATTTCCAATTGCATTTCAATTTTTATTTTTAAATGACAAAAAATAATTTATGTAGTTAAGTTTAACTTAAGTGTATAAATTAGGCAACTGTTTTTGGCCAGAAAGCAGTTAATACATGGTGAAAATTAGTCATTGGACTGATGAGGTTGAACTTTTGAAAGGTTTGAGTCCCATCTCAAGTTTTAATGATTTGTTGGTTGAGTCAAACTGAGTTAATGTTTTTCTTTAAATGATAAATTTTCCCAGTTTAAACATTTAATATGTTCTTTATATTCTACTGAGAATACAATGTGGGTTTATAAGACTGTAGAGTGACAGCGTTCTGTTTTTATTTATATTTTAGACAGCTTCTTGACGTTCTTTGAATTTGCGTTATAAATGTACCGTTATGGACTTGAACATTTTCATCCTACGTTAGCCCTGTAGAGTCTGTGATGGGGCTGGGTTGTTTGCAGTTTCTCTAATGATTGCATAATGTAGTCAGACCTGGGAATGAAGTTGCTGGAATGTCCACACCTGGGAAAATTGTGGCAAACCGACTGATTCTTCCAAAATGTCCAAAACCTGTGCTTTTATAGAGGTGATTGCGCTTGCAATCAGTTAATCAACTTTATTTAAGTACCTGGCTGCTACTTAGCCTATTAATTCCTATGGAGGGAGTAAGTATATACTTAGTTTGGAAATCTGATTTGAATAAATGGTAAATGGACTGGTTCTTATATAGCGCTTTTCTAGTGTGATGGCTGCACTTACAGCCACACAGTGGTAATATCACCATGTTAGTGTAGAGGCTTATAAGTAACCTTGCATTCACATTTCTTTCTTTAAATATAGGAATTTATTTACAGGACAATAAATAACTGATTTTGGTTTAGTTAATTCACATATCCACATAACACTGCATTCTAAAATAAGTGCGCACATTTTAGTTTACACTGTTATGTATGATTAATCTTTTGTTTTCTGAGTTACCTTAGTTGCAGCTGTTCCAGTCCCTTGATTAAGGAGCCAAGAGGTGGAAAAGGAGCGGAGCGAGCTTTAAAGGAAGGCTACAAATTGGTTCACGCCATAACTCAGGACCATGGGGGGGAATTGGAGTTCATTATGTTTGGTTTAGTTAGGTTTTGTGTGTTTTACCCCTTCTCCTGTTTTTGTGGGCTGATCAGCCACTATTTAAGTTTCCCCTTTGTCTCGTTAAGTTAGGTCAGTTTGTTTGAGTTATTGGTTGTGTTGTCAACTTTGAGTAGAGTTTTGTTAGTTTGACCTCTTTTATGGGCCCAAGATTTTGATTCTTTTTGCATGAGTTAACCAATTATGTTTTTTGGGTTAAATAAAAAATTATTTTTTGGACTTTAACCTGTGCCTAAGTTTCCTTCACTGCTCGGTCCATCACATCTAGTCTTTCTGAGCACTCAAAGCACTTTATACAACTAATTCATTCACCAAATCACACCCATTCATAAAAGCACTTCTAGCACTCTAAGCATCTAGCATTCATACACACTCCGATGGATGTATCGGAGAGCAACATGTTAGTATCTTGCCCAAGGATATTTGGCATGCAGACTGGAACAGCCTGGGATCGAACCACCGACCTTCTAGTTAGTGGCTGATCTGCTCTGCCACCTGAGCTACAGCCACCCCAATATAAAGCAGTCAGACACTAGCTGTCAAACTGTATATGCAATTCGTTCTACATAACTTACACCTGCTTCTCAGAATAAACATCAGTAATATAGTGCACCACATATGCTTCGCAAACAGCTGCACCTGCACACACCATCCTACTCCAGCAGACAACTACTCCCTGCATTTTGGGCTGGTGGTCTTGGTTAAAGGATGTGGGTGAGCTGTCTCAGAGCCTCAACATCAGCCTTATCCTTTCTTTCTTCTAATCCTTTCTCCTAATCTGGCAATGTATGCTTACACATCTCATAATATTTGCAATTTTTAAATTCTTATTTTTTAAAACTTAAAAGCATTATCTGTGGCCAGTAAAACCACATTACTTAAGTGAAAACAAATTATCAATAAATAGCTGGCTCAATCTTTTGACAAAGTAAGCAAACCTTGACTGGACAATCTGATACGATTCAGTGTAGTCTCCTTTCCTGCAGTTCCTCAAAGGCAGTTTTCTCTTTACGCCACCTTATTTACACCAAAAACTACAAAACTAGTCTGAAACTAGGGTAATGTGCTACAGCATTCTCTCTTCATGGTTACAGTAGTTCTTGGCTTCATAGTCTGCCAAGATTAGTGCCCTTTTTTTGCCCAAGTCTTAAATTTCTCAATGAATCTTCAGCTGTTATCTTTGCTGCAGTTAATCATCTCTAGAGTGGCTTGAAAATGTGTGTTTATCACTATGATGTCTTTGTGGCAGATTTTGACGTACTGTATGCCTGAGCCTGCTTTAAGATAAATGTTGTTTTGAAACTAGTGCAAGGCCAGAGACTGAGCAATAAATCAGTGGATCTAAACTTTTTCAAAAGCTTGTCTGACACTTACCTCTCCTAGGTCTGATGTATTTGTTGTCTGAGATTCTGTCTCCCTTCAGGCATCACACTGCACGTGCCAAAATCTATTACAGTAATCTAATACAGTATTTCAGAACTCCATATTGGCCTAAAACAACTGAAAAAGAACAAAAAAATGATACCTTTGAGACTTTTATAGCTGAATCTGCAACATGTGAATTGCTTTTTTGATCAGTTTTAAACATTAAATTATGCAAGCTTTGGCTGTGTTTTCATTAATGTTAGCTACAAATGTGTGTGTGTGTGTGTGTGTGTGTGTGTGTGTGTGTGTGTGTGTGTGTGTGTGTGTGTGTGTGTGTAAATATAAAACTGCGAAGAAAAAGTGAACTGAACCACATGTGAGAAAGTGACCTAAAATGTTTATTTGAGCACGACTGTGCAATGGTAAAACAAGATATCAGTAATAATTGCATTGCAGAAGGATAATATATGATTCTGCGGTTAGCCTAATAATTCCAAATATATTAAACACAGTGACCAGTGTGAATCCCAATGGGAAGAGATGTAAAGACTGAAGAAGGAGAGCAACATACAAGAGGTACAGAAAGGGAAGAAAAATCATTGTGTAATGCATAGACCATGTCATTCTCATTGCCTCTGGGACCATAAATCAGAACAGGAGGAAAAGAAGCAGGACAGAGGGTCGCAATACATAGGTGGGATCTGAAAACATAGGACAGCAGCTGGTTTGGTGCAGATATTAGGACAAGCTGCTCAAAGTGATTACAATCCATCCACAGAGCACAAAAACACTTGAGAGCCTTCTAGCTACTTATCCTAGCCCTGGGCACCTCTTCCTGAATTGTGAAAGTGAAGTATGGGCCCTGTGGAACACCATATGGCCTCAGCCAGCCTGAAGTAGATCACTTACTCTAGATACGGTATACAATATTTATCCTCCAGCATCAAGTAGCTATTTGGTATCTTTTGTGAGCAAAAGGATTAGTAGCTTTATCTTTGCCACTGGGAAACATCTTCACACCCCTATTGCAACTTGCTAGCTGAGTGCTTCTGATACTGGAGGTGATCTGAGATGGATTTAAGAGGGAAAGGGGAAGGCAGTCCAACAAAGCTCTTGCCAAGCGATGCCATTTTTGGGATCATATCTGGTATTTCTGCATGATGACCATATGAACCAAAAATATCTCGCCACAGGGCCTTGAACCCGACATCTGGTTTTTTTTTTTTTTTTTTTTTTTTTTTTTGGGGGGGGGACTCGGTAAAAGAGCAAGTCAAATTGGAAATTTGATAGATTAGAAGTGCGAGAGGCCTGCAGCTTTCTCTTTGTTTTGTCTTTGCTGCTGTGATCCTTCATCCTAGTTCTCCCAACCTGCTGCAAACTGCTGGAGCTGCTCTCTTTGATGTCAAATTGTTGCCCGTGTTTCCTCTTTGACATGCTGCACAACCTTTATTACCAGGCATTATCTTCAACAGTGATACACACATACTGATGGCTGACCAAATGCAAGATTTCAGTTTCAGCCACTGTGCTTTTGAAGCAGGTAAATAATTTGAGATTCAGAATAAAATAGTTGTGCTGAATTCCATAAGTCAACACAGGAGCCATTCCCTTTTACACTTTCAGCACGCATACCAATGAGTATATCAGACAAACACGACATAAAAGCTCATTTTTTTTCCACGTGCTATTTACATGGGGGAATTTTCTGTGATTACCGCCTGCTTACATTGCCTTTGGGATATTTATTTTTCCTGGATTATGTCATGATCCTGATATAATTGATAAGATTAACACAGTGCCATGGAGACTGTCCAAAGTTTAGAGATATGGAGACCTGCGTGCCCACCTGCTGCTCCACTTGTCATGGTGTGCTTGCCGTTATACAAGATCCCCGTGTCACCACTGCTCTCCATTCACCTCTTCTTTCCCCATTTTATACAGTCTCATAAAAAATGTATTTAAGCACTTGTGCAATGCTAGATGCTCTGTTGCCCTGGCAACCAAATTCACCCACCAGTATTAAGTGCCTGAGGCCTGGCACTGGTATGATATTGCTTCACCTCTTTTCTCTCCTACGCTTTTTTCATTTATATTGTGATATTGTTTCTTTGTATATGTACTACAAGTGAGATCCAGTGATGTCACAGTGGTGGTATATGCTGGTTTATTTTTTTTAATTTATAAACAATGTTTACAAACAAAATTTGTTGGGATGTGGTATAACTATGATGAGGAAATATCAGTAAGTTATTAAATATATAGATAGCGTGCTATACATCATGCATGATAGGAAGCCTGTAGGAATCACTGCTGCAACTCTAAGGTCACAGTTATTAGCCATCAGCCCTGCTGTATACTGTAGACACACTTTAGCCTAATAGCTATCACAGATGTGTTTGTGAGGCACTTACCTCACCGGCTGCCAATTACAAGTAAGACTTCTTACCAGGAAGCGTTTAGGTGCAAATATTCAGAGCTGCATGAATGTGAAACAGGGTGTTAAAGAAAAAAAAAAAACACTCTGGAGAAGCCTATCTTGTGTTGCCTGTCCTTTTGGAAACATTGACCTAGCATGCTCAGATGCCTTAATTAGGGACAGTATGTGGTGGTCCTCAGAGACGGCAAAACGGGAAGTAAGCAACAACACCCTCATTGCGGCCACACACAGCTCAAGCCATTGGTAGAAGATTCAGTTTGTGAAATTTTTCACAGCAATAAAAGTGAATTAAAAAGTGAAAACAAACTGTATGTTTTTTGGTTCTGACTTTTGCAAGGTTGCATGGGCAGTAATTTTGCCCCTGGAAACACCTAAAGCAAGAAAGTGGACATACAATACCAACATAGTGTTGCCTTGATGGACTCCTTTCACTGTGCATGCCTTTGCACAAAATCTTATAAGGGAACTGAAATTGCCTTATAGTGTAAAAAGAAGATGACCAACGTTAAATCTTATTAGGTTTTTTTGTTTAGTTATATTAGTTAGATTATTGCACTGAACAGTGTCGTTATGAGCTTATTTAAATAGCTTATGCTCAGGTTAAAAATAGTACAAAAGATTTTAATTTTCAAAAACTCTTTTTTTTTTTTTTTTATTTCCCAACCAAAAGGAAAGTAATTCAATAACAACTGCAATATTGTGATCAGTCAACAAACAGAAATAATAAAACCAAAGCAAGGCATTTCAGCTAAATAGAAACATAATATTAATAAAGCTTACTTAGTAAAATGTCTTGTTGTTGTTTTTGATCAAATATTTTTCATGACAAATCCCATTCAGTGACAGAAACACAGAAAATCAGCTACAGCTGCTAATGTGACATAGTCAGAGAAACACAAAGTCAAATGAAGCAATTAAATTAAATTACATTTTATTTATATAGCACCAGCAGTCGCCTTAAAGCACTTTATGTTGTAAGGTAAAGACCCCATAATATTAGAAAGATACCCAACAATCAAACAACCTCTTTGAGCAAGCACTTGGCAACAGTGGGAAGGAAAAACTCCCTTTCAGCAGTAAAAAACATCCTTCATAACCAGGCTCAAGGAGGGGCAGCCATCTGCTGTGACTGGCTGGGGTGAGGAGGGTAAGAGGACAAAAGGCAAGAGAAGTGATCACGGTGAGTAAGCTACATATTCATGGACAAAGGAGCATCGGGGTTTCCTCACAATCATTCTGAGCCCTCCTTTTTCACACTTTCTGTAACCTCACATTTCTCCAAAAAAGAAGAAAAAAAACAGCAAAAGAAACAACTGTTGAAGGGAGCTCAGTGTTAAAGGAAGAAATATGCTGACATCAAATAAGGAGAAGGCAAGTAAATATTATATTGAGCACAGAGTTTACTTAGTAATTAACCATTTAGTTTTTACTTTATGATGCTTTTTTGACAAAAACAGCCTCACTCTTTGCAAAGCAGGATTCTGACAATATTCATTGCAGGTAGCTGGTCCAGTTGGTTATCATGTGATGTCACTTAAGTCTGTTAGGGTTTAGTAGGTCTTAGGCTAGAGTTTAAGTGTCAATGTACGTATTTTAAATATGCTAGCACGGTGGCACGGTGGTTAGCACTGTTGCCAAGAAGGTCCTGAGTTCAGGCTGGGGTCTTTCTGTGTGGAGTTTGCATGTTCTCCCTGTGTTTGCGTGGGTTCCCTCTGGGTACTCCAGCTTCCTCCCACCGTCCAAAGACATGCAGCTTGTGGGGATAGGTTAATTGAATAATCCAAATTGCCACTAGGTGTGAATGTGAGTGCGAATGGTTGTCTGTCTCTGTGTGTTGGCCCTGCGACAGACTGGCGACCTGTCCAGGGTGTACCCTGCCTTTCGCCCTATGACAGCTGGGATAGGCTCCAGTGCCCCCCGCGACCCTGAAAAAGGATAAGCGGAAGCGAATGGATGGATGGATGGATGGAAATATGCTAACATTAACTGCTACAGTAGAAGATTAATGTGTGTGGTGTGTGTTGTGAGTACATTCTTTCTGGGTACATAATATACCCAGAAAGTTTGTAGTTATATTATTTTAGGGGCTTCTAGATTAAGACAGTTCCTCTGATGGTTAGTAAATGCCCTTAATTGTGTTATCCAGTGATGTGTAACGTTTCGAAGCCACAGTCGTCATCACCACAGAATGATCATCTGCAGTGAGGAGATCTAGATTAAAGCCCTGTTCTGCGCATGTAGCAGAGTTTCCCCATGTTTAAGATGCTGAAAAGATTAATACCGCCTCCTTTCAAGTATTCTGTGTAAAGTGACCAAGCCTGACACTGGCAGAATGAGTTCTGCTTGGAGTTTTTCTAGGAGTCCTCTCCTAGAAAATGAACCCATAAGGAATTTGTGCAAGTTGTTACTACGTTAATTGGCCTCTAGTGTCCATATGAACAAATCTAAAATGTTATTTTGACTTCTTAAAAGGGTGTTCTTCTTTAAGCCAGACCATGATCTCTTTCACAACCTTTATGCATGACGGAGCAAACTACTAGTACAGACTTTGTTTTGCTTTTGTAAAGTTGAAACACTCATATCATTTCAGGCATTCTTATATGGGTCATTTCATGAAGAAACAACTGATAGGATTTTAGTGGGAGGACTTGTGAAATGCATCCCTGCCATTACCTATTCATGGCATAAAATCAAAAACCCCCTTCTGTGCTGTGTGTGCTGCTCCTGGGTCTAAGGGATTATTTTCAAGTGCTGTTTTTTATGTTTAGACACAGACAGTTACAGACTCAAGGAAAGAAAAACAGATAGGAAAGAAGTCCTAGAAAAAGTCTCTGTTTGTTGTTTATCCAGTTGTATCTGAAACACATAGTTTTTATTTATTCCGACAGAGTAAAATTCAGTGCACTTCACCCACAGTGAAGTACTTCAAATAATACAATGAAGCTGACAATGCAAACAGCAAATAGATGGCTTATTTTCGACAGAAGAGTTACCCCAAAATGCAGATTGATTCATTCCTCCCGGTAAGTAATGCAGCCACACAGCACGCAAAATTCAAAACTGAGTGAGGAAAGCTGAGGCCCTCTGAGGTGAAAGAGTCAGGTTGAGGTGTGTGTTGTGTTGAATTTCTACTCACACTGTTTATGTTTTAACCTCGAGATTCTTGGTCAGGAGTTTCAGGAGATATCAATCTGGGTTCAAAGAATGAAAATCTATCCTCTGACTTTTAGAGGAGCTTTATGAGGCCTTGTGGAGTCAGTTTGCATTCCTAAAGGCAAGCACACACTTTCAAGATCATAAGGAATTTTTTCATAAGGAATCTTTCAGGATGCTAAGCATGCACTGTCATCTCCACATGTTTAATGTAAGACACTGTTAAAGGGTGACACCAGTGCTGGACATATAACCACATTGGCAGCATTGCTATGCATGATTCAGATGACATGATAATGACTCAACCTTTTTTGGTCAGTAACAAACAGGTGATTGTTTTATCTAAGTCCTATGATATAAGCCAATGTTGCACTGGGTAGAAGTCTAGCTATGTCGAAATTTTGGTTCTACATAGCTGGTTCTACAGTGGTTCTCTCACCTGCATGATGTTTTTCTAACTCAGCTGTGTGCAGCTGTAAAAATACAGCACTTTGATTTTCATCATCTGTTTACATTTTTTTTCCTTAGAATTGCTTAATGATGTCATACATAGTGTATTTTTTCTTTTCCAAGCCAGGTTGACAAAGGCTACGTTCACACTGCAGGTGAAAGCACATCAAATCCGATTTTTTTGACCCTATGCAACCCATATCCGATCATGGTATGACAGTGTGAACGGCACAAATCCGATATTTTCAAATCCGATCCGAGTCACTTTCGTATGTGGTACTGAATCCGATACATATCCGATGTTTTAGAAAGCGACTGCTGTTTGAACGGTCATGTCGCATTAAATCCGTCTTTTACGCCACTGACACAAGACAGACGCTAATTATCAGCGCCGGAGAAGACATCGTGAACGCTTCCAGGCCATCCAGTGTAGATGTTAGTGAAACTGTTGGGAAGACAACGTGAACATGTTATTTGTACTGTATAATCTGCAGATTTTGACAGAAATCTGCAACTATCCTTTGAAGCACCGCTCCTCTCTAAAACAGCAATAAGGATCATTATTAGGTTATTTACATTATTATGTAAATAACAAAATAACTTTAAGCAAAAATTGGGAAACGTAAAGTCCGAAGTCTTTATATTAAGGGCCATCAGTCAAACAATACTGTTTGCTCTGGGTCTAAACAGAGCGCGTTGTGTGTGGCGTCTTCTTTTGCACATGCGAGCCGCTTTGAGCGTTCACACTGGAGCGCGTTTGCTGTCACATTTTATTTGTAGTGTGAACAAGCAGACAAAAAAATCGGATTTGATCAAAAAATCGGAATTGAGCATCAAGACCTGCTGTGTGAACATAGCCTAAGTTGTGTCCCTATTTTGGACTTGGTTCAAATCCAGAAATCTTTGACATGACCAACTGAATGAACTCAAACCCCAAAATGCTAGCTAGAGCTCGATATACATTTGTTTAAAGCAACCGATACAGATGAGCAGAATGAAGGAAAAACAATACAATACAATAAAAAAATGATTAAAAAAATTATCTGCAAAAATTACAGATGGAAGGTACATTAGATGAGAAAAAGGCTAAGGGCACAAAAAAATCAAGAAGAAGCAAAAGGAACTAGATGAAAAAAAACTACTGTTTCTGTCTGAAAAAAACTTAGCTAAGGCAGTACAAATAATCTCTAAATGGTGAAGGGTGAAGCTAGATTATGAAGTCTATACTTCACATATGACACATTTGCCAATGTGATGGAAGTATTTTGTTACTCTGTTCTTATGGGTAGATGGAAAGGCTTCACAGTTTTATGATTTGCCTTTGTGTAATCCTTCATTTTAAGCTAACCCTGTCTGAATAAGTTGAACATTTAGACTTTTCTATGACCATGGCCAGTAGATAACTTGCTCCTTTGAATGATAATGTGGTTATTATTCTCTGTCAAATACTACGCAGACTACTGCTGTACTCTGTATTGTTTTTTGACCCTTTTGCAACGCGAAACTAAAATCTCACCAAGACAGCTTATTTCTGTAGATTGTTTTTTTATTTTATTTCAGATTTACATAACACTAATCAAAGACAATAAACCAGCGATAGGAGCATGAAAGCAGGAAGAAAAACAAAACTGGAAAAAAGGAAAAAAAAACAAAGCATCTCAAAAAATATTTCTTTTGGGCTCTGACAGCTAGTAATGACTCGGGATTTGTGCTAAAACAAAAAAATGGGAATGCAGTTTAAGGATCCAAACACAGACTCCAAAGGTAGGCAAATTTTAACACAAAACACACTTTTAACAGAGGTTGTTGATGAAGTCCACAAGGCAAAAGGAAAAAAATAAGGCAGGCTATTTAAATAAAAAACTGGGTAATGACGGTTTGTGAACACAGCTGGGAAAAATGAGGCACAGATGAAA